>NW_023494534.1:56873-113143 GCF_011100635.1 Trichosurus vulpecula | reverse complement strand
CTGGATTCAGTGGTAAGGGTCCCCTTGGTGTCCCTCTTTAAATACACTCCATCTCTCGACTCCAGGCTCCTGGCTATTGCCCATGCATGGAATACTTTCCCTCTTCATCTCTACCTTCTGGCTGCCCTGGCTTCCTTCAAGGCAGGGCTAGAATCCAAACTGGTAGAAGGTGGAAGCCTTCCCAATCCCCTTTCAAGCAAGTATCTTCCCTCCAAGTTTTCCTGTCTATATCTTGTCTGTACATAGTGTTTGCATGCTATCTCCTGCATTTAACTGGAAGCTCCTTGAGAGCAGGAATTGTTTTAGGCCTTTCTTTGTATCCTCAGTGGTTAGCATAGTGTCTGGCACACAGTAGGAGCTCACTAAATGCTTGTTAACTTGTTGACATGCATCTAACCATTTTCTGTACCCCTTGAAACTGCTAATAAGGGGGCTGTTGAATAATGCGTCTTTGTAGCTGCATTTCTCAAGGAATCTTGAGTGATTTTAACATACACATGAGACACTCGTTGTTGGGAGAGGGCATTTGAGACTAAATTTTACTCCTTCCAAGTCAAATGCTTTTTGTGATCAATTTACCAAAAAGTGCAGTGAGATCCTATGACTGAACCTTTCAGTCAATTGTGTAACTAGATGTAGATATGTGGTTCACTGCTGAATAGCATTTGTGAAAGCCTGCCTGTCTCTTTCTCGTGTTTTCATCAAGGATACCCTCAATATCTGTGTAGACCCTTCTCAAAGATTTTCAAAAGAGGAGAAAGTATGCATATGGGTTGGCAATTGTTAGTGCCCTCTTGACTGGTTTTGGGGCAATGAGATCATCCAATTTTTTTCGTTCTTTTAGTATCTTACCCTTCCTGAGATATCATGGGGCATGATTCCTCAAATTTTAGATAAGCATTTATCAAACACCTCCTTTGTGCTAGGCCTTGTACTAAGTACCAGGAAAACAAAGACAAAAATGGAATACACCTTGCCTTCAAGGAGCTTCCGTTCTGGGAAGTCAGGGGAAGAGAACAACATATACAATAAGTAAATACAAGGCAATTCGAGGAAAGAGTCAATCAAGTACAATTCATTAAGCATTTACTATAGGTCAGGCATGTAGGGCTGGGGATATACAGAAAATCAAAAGTGGTCCATACCTGCAAAGATCTCACTCCTGAATGACTGGAGATCATCTCAGAGTAAAGGCACCAGCCTAAAGAGGTACTGGTAAAGCCCTTCAGCTCAGACTTGAAGGAGGCCAAGGAAGGCAGGAGGCAGAGATGAGGAGGGAATGGAGGACAACCAGTGAAAAAGCTCAGAGGCAGGAGATGATGTCTTTAGAGAGGACCAGCAAGGAGACCGGGGTGACTGGAGCACAGAGTCCATAGAAGGGAGCACACTATGAGGACATCAGCAAGGAAGGAGGGGGCTGGGGTGGGAAGGGCTTTCAAAGCCAGACAGAGGAGTCCATATAGCACTTTAAACTGCATCCTTAACACTTTCTTCATCACTTACTTAAATTTAGAGAATCAATAAAACAGTTTCAAAAGCCCTGTTTTGTATCATTTGTTGAGGTATAAGATCTCAGCTGGCTCCATCTGGTTCCAGCAGATCCAGGGCCTACTTCTAGTAAGTGTCTGAGGCTGGATTTGAACTCAGGTCTTCCTGACTCTGGGTCCAGCGCTCTACCCATTGTTCCACCTAGCTGCCTCTGAACTAGGACAGTGCCAGGCACTGATGGCACAGTGGGCCTTACAACATATAAGCCATGGTCCCTACTATCCAGGAGCTGAGAACATCACTGAAGAGGTACAAGCCATACATGAAATATTTAAATGACAAGGAGATTAAGTGCCAACATGTGGGCAATCAGGAGTTTAAATAGCACTGTACTGGCTCACCGGTTCTCTAAGGGCTGTCTACACAGGTCTTCTATGTAGCCCGAGCTAAGCTATAAGTCACACAGAATTCGTGTGTGTGGCTGGGTGTGTGTGTAGCAAAGTGATTGGCTAGATCCCCTTTGGAGACACACTGCAGAGCTGGATCGACATTTTTTAACAAGCCCCAAATGGCTTCTGTGATTATTTTCTAGAATGACATCACAACACTGGCTATTTCTGCCAAGCCAATCATTATTCCACAATATTGTCCATACAGCCACATGTCTTTGGACCAGAGGTGTAACAATAGTAAGGGGTCTAGGGTTTTGACACAAGACACCCTATGGGGTGGGGTAGACTGCACTTTCTTGATGTTTCATATGCCTTTTGGTTGTCTGTTGGTCTGTGCCAGGCAGTACAACTTGGTTTCTCTCCTGGCCCCACCCCCAGGGTCCTGTCACCAGGGTAATATCCACAGGGGCAGGGGAGGGACTCTCTTGGATTCTACCTTCTGCCTCCCAAGGCAATTGTGGCCCAAACTGGACTGTGCACACCCTCCTCCACCCCCTGTGCCAACACCAACCTTCCCCAACAATCTGTGCCCCATATGTGTCTGGCTCTGCTGAGAAGACAAGGTCACAGAGGGCATGGCTCACACAACCTATGAAACAATAGTGATGATGGATGAAGAATGCTGAACTTTCTAGAAAGGTCAGAAAGGTGGAACACAAGCCTGGCTATGCCCCAGACAAGCTGTCTGACCTCAGGCAAGGCCCTTCTCCCCTCTGGGCCTCCGGTTCCTCCTCTGGAAGATCTCTAAAGCCTCTTTTGCCTCGGCCATCCTATGATGCAATGACACCCAAGACTTATGTTAATTGATAAGCCAACGAGTACATTTGCTAATTCTAAAAGAATCGGGAGTGACCACCAATAGACAAAGAATATAAGCCAACAAACACGCCATCTGGGAAAAGCTCAAATGGACTTTGTACCAGATTCTTACTCTCAGACAGACATGGAGAAGATTCAAAGTCCAAGAACACTGACTGCTCCACCCCTCCCCACACCCCATTCTAGGCTGAGGCTATCCTTGAGTGCTACAGAGAAGCACATCCAGAGGTCATCAACAATTTACCCAAAATGACCCCAGCCAGCAGATGTGTGTGTGTGTGTGTGTGTGTGTGTGTGTGTGTGTACGTGTAAGTATGCACAAGAGAGACAGATGGACACAGAGAGACAGAGGATACACACATGAAAGAGAATATGTGTACGCACACACATGAGGGAGTGGGGGATAAATGAGGGGGGGAGACGGAGAAAAGGGAGGGGAGGCGAGGAAGAGGAACTGAACAAAGCTAAGCTCATCACCACCTCAGGGTCCAATGGTTAGTGCTGTCCTATGGAGTAGCAGCCCAAACCAGGGCTGTCATCTCCAATGGTTATGGTAGGCTTTATGAAAAAAATTTTTTTTAAACAAATCATCTGCATAATTCAAAACTATAACAAAAGTCCCTCCTGGTAAAAACAAATCTGTATAGTAAAGGCAGGCACAGTCTATTCAATCAACTCCAGTGGTTCCCTATTGCCTCCAGGGTCAAATAGAAAGTCCGCTGCTTGGCTCTTCCTGTGCCAGGCTCCTCTTTCAGTCTTCCTCCATTGGCAGCAGCCTCCCAGATGTTTCTTACATACAACCTGCAACCTCGGGGACTCTTCCTCCTCCTTTCGGCCTCTTGGCTTCCTTCAACTCTCAGCTAAAGTCTCACCTCTTGCAAGAAACCTTTCCTGATCCCCATTAATGGCACCCCATGTCGACTATGTCTAATCTAGCCAGTCTATCTGTTTGTACCTAGTTGTCTGAATGTTGTCTCCCCTGACATAACATGAACTCTTTGAGAGCAGGCGCTGTCCTTTGCCTTTCTTTGTATCCCTAGCACTTAGCACAGTGCCTGGAATATAGTAGGCACTTAATAAAAGCTTGTTGATGGACACAAATTGAGTTTTTTCACCATAAAGTAAAAAACAAAACAGCACTTTAGAGAAACTCAGCTTTTTTCATTGTGGGACTCGCTAGCTTTGTGGCCTAAGGCAAGTCATGTTGAATCCCAGTTTCCTCATCTGTCAAATGATGGAGCTGGACTAATTGGTCTCTGAGTTTTCTTTCAGCTCTAAATTATGATCTTATGATCTTTCAGCCTCAGTTTCCTCATCTATAAAATGGAGTTAATAAGATACATTTATCAAAATGCATCCAAAAAGAAATCTATGAAACAGAAATGCCCAGGTCCTCCAAGGGCCTACAGCCTACCCCAAACTAAGTAAATAGGGAGAGAGGACAAAGGCTTAATTGGCCCAAGTGATCTACAGAGGTTTACAGCACATACTACCAAAAGGATACAGACTCAGTTCTCAAGTCCACTTGAGCATAAGACCATGAACTTGGAACAGTTGGACAAGATCTGAAGCCTTTGAATTCAAGCCCCTCGTTTGACAGAGCAGGAAAGGGAGGGCCAGAGAGGTCTCACAGACTCGAAGTGACAGAGGCCATATGTGACTCTAAGTCAGCTGACTTCAGACCTAGCACCCTTTGCACTCTAGCACACTGTTCCTTGTGCCATTGGCTCCTCATGGTGGCTGTTGGGCCACCACCTGCCTCATTTCACCCCAGCACCTACACTCTAGTCACTAAATTATGCACCACTAGGTTGTATACCCCTTTTCCATGAGACAGCTGAGCTTTACTTGGGTTAGGGCTTTCAAGGTTGGCTTAAAGGTACTAGGAGACACTAGCCAGGAGATTACAGCAATATATCACAGAGATCACATACAATGACCAGGTGGGATTTATACCAGGAATGAAAGGCTAGTTCAATATTAGGAAAACTATTAACATGATTGACCATATCAATAACAAAAGCAACAGAAATCATATGGTTATCTCAATAGATGCAGAAGGGGCAGCTAGGTGGCACAGTGGATAGAGCACCAGTCCTGGAGTAAGGAGGGTCTGAGTTCAAATCTGGCCTCAGACACTTGACAATTACTAGCTGAACGACCCTAGACAAGTCACTTAATTCTGAATGCCTTGCCCTCCCCCCCAAAAAATAATGCAATAAAACCTTTTGACAAAATACAACCCCCATTCCTATTAAAAACACTAGAAAGCATAGGAATAAAAGGAATTTTCCTCAAAACGATAAGTAGTATCTATCTAAAACCCAATATCAAGCATGAACTATAACAGGGATAAGCTAAAAGCCTTCCCAATAAGAACAGGAGTGAAATAAGGATGTCCATTGTCACCACTATTATTCAATATCGTACTAGAAATGCACGCTATAGCAATAAGGCAAGAAAAAGAAATTGTATGAATGAGGCTAGGTAATAAGGAAACAAAACTGTCTCTCTTTGCTTATGATATGATAGTATACTTAGGGAACCCTAGAGAAGCAACTGAAACACCAGGTGAAACAATTAACAATTTTAGCAAAGTTGCAAGATATAAAATAAAGCCACACAAATCATCAGCATTTCTATATATTACCAACAAAACCCAGCAGGAAGAGAGAGAAGAAAAATTCCATCTAAAATAACTGCACACAGTATGAAATACTTGGGAGTCTACCGGCCAAGACAAACCCAGGAACTATGCAGTTACAAAATACTTTTTACACAAAGACAGATGTAAACAACTGGAGAAATTTTAACTGGTCATGGGTAGGCCAAGCCAATATAATAAAAAATGACAATTTTACCTAAATTTATTTACTTATTCAGTGCCATACCAATCAAACTATCAAAAATTATTTTATAGAGCTAGAAACAAGAACAAAATTCATCTGGAAGAACAAAAAGTCAAGAACATCAAAGGAGTTCATGAACAAAAAAACATATGAAAGAAGGTAGCCTAGTGGTATCAGATTTCAAACTATATTACAAAGTGGTAATCATGAAAACAATCTGGTCCTGGCTAAGAAATAGAGCAGTACATCTGTGGAATAGATCAGGTACACAAAGTTCAACAGCAAATGACCACAGTAATCTAGTGTTTGATAAACCCAAAGATTCAGGCTTTTGGGACAAGAGTTCATTATCAGACAAAACTTGCTGGGACAATCGGAAAGTAGTTTGGCAGAAACTAGGTATAGATGAACATCTCCCACTGTTTACCAAGATAAGGTCAAAATGGACACATGATTGAGACATAAAGGGTGATATCGTGAGTAAATTAGGGGAGCTTGGACAAGTTTACCTGTCAGATAATGGAAGAATTTATGACCAAACAAGAGATTGAGAGGATCATGGGGAAGTAAAATGGATAATTTTGGTTACATTAAATTCAAAAGGTTTTGAACAAACAAAACCAATCTGCCAAGATTAGAAAGAAAGCAGGATCCTGGGGAAATATTTTTACAGCAAGTTTTTCTGATAAAGGCCTCTTTTCTGAAATATATAGAAAACCGAGTCAAATTTATAAAAATATGATTCATTCCCCAATTAATAAATCATGAAAGGATATGAAAAAGCAGTTTCTAGAAGAAGAAATCATATCTAGTCATATAAAAAAAAGCTTTAAATAACTATTGATGAGAGAAATGCACATTAAAACAACTCTGAGGCACCACCTCAAGCCTACCAGATTGGCTAACATGACAGAAAAGGAAAATAATAAATGTTGGAGGGGATGTAGAAAAATTTGGACACTAATAGGGCTGTTAGTGGAGTTGTGAAGTGACTTGACAATTGTAGAGAACAATTTGGAACTACGCCCACAGACCTATAAAACTGTGTATACCCTTTGACTCAGCAATACCACTACTATTTATAAGGCATCTTAAGATTCCTAAAGGTTTGTCCGCAGAGAAGCCCTGTGAGGTCAGTGGGAGAAGTATTATGCTTATTTACAGAGGGAGAAACTGAGGCTCCAAGAGGCATCAAGTGACATTTTTGAGGCAAGAGGTCAAATCCCAGAATCTTAGAGTTAGAAGTGACCTTTGAGATCTGAGGCCCAGAGAAGGGAAATGACTTTCTCACTGTCATACATATATAGTGGCTGACATCAGGATGTGCTCAGCCAAAACTGATCCAATTCAATGCAACCCAACCTCGTGGACAAGAGGCACTCTGATCCATTGTCAGGGAAAGTGAGGCCTGGTACAAACACTGGGAAGAGCCACGCCGAGATTTGCAGGCAGAGGCCTGAATGTCCTTTGCAATCCCACAATCCCCCAGCTGGAGCTTTATCTACCAGACATATTCCTAAGAAGGAAAACAATCAAAGGCCCTATTTGAACAAAAATTCCATTGCTATGCTATCTGTAGCAGCAAAAAGGGGAAGTAACCTCCATGTTGTATGAATGAAATAGAGCTGAATCTAAAGCATAGCTGGAAATATGGAAAGGAGGCAATTCTGAGTCAAATCAGGGCCGGGTGAATGCATGTGCTTGGAATACCCGGGAGACAGCCAGAGAAGGCTTCAGTCCTCAGGCTGTTACTCACCAGACCACGATAGTTCTCTATCTCTTCCTTCCCTCGGTTGTTAAATGCGGATGATGATAGTTATACTGACTACTGGACTATGCAAATGAACTGGGACAAAGTAAAAGAACTGGATTTATTGCCTTGGAAAATAAACCTTACAATTTTTATATCTTAAAAAGAATTTTTGAATATGCAGTAACTCCTCCTTTTGTTTCAATCAGCACTCCAGCTAGTTGGAGCACTGTGGGTGGGGTCTGGAAAAACTGAGTTCAAATCCAGCTTTATATACTTACTAACCATGGGATCTTGGGGAAGTCACAGGACCTCTGTTTGCCTCAGCTTCCTCATCTGTAAAATGGGTTGTTGTGAGGATTGAATGAGATATCTGCAAAATACTTAGCATGGCACACACTGTAGGTGCTATATAAATGTTAACCGTTACTATTATTATGTACATGAATAGGGTATATATTTGAAGTGATGTCAGAGGAAAGGCCCTGCAGTGGTGTGGATGGGAAGGGCCTCCTGGGGAAGGTGAGGTGATAGCTGGGAGTTGAGGGAAGCCAGGAAAAGCAGGATGTGGAGATGAGGAATGAGAGCATTCTGGGCAGGGGGGACAGTGAAAGCAAAGGCATAGAGTCTGGAGTGGCGAGTTAAGTGAGAGGCCTGTGTTGTTGGACCTGGGAGGGATTGGATGGGGGTAAAATGGAGGGACACTAGGAAGGTAGGAAGGGGGTTATTCGGGAAGCCAAACACAGGACTTTGTATGAGACCTGGGAGGTGATAGGGAGAGGATGAGAGTGAATTTCAGAGAACAGCAAAGAGGAAAGGAATGAAAGAAAACCTTGGTTAATCTTTCTGAGCCTCAGTTTTGTCATCTTTAATACAGAAATGGCTGAATCTCAAGAGCTAAAAGGGACTTTGGGGGTCACCTTGGACCAAGAATCGCTTCTACAAAATCCCCACCAAATGGGCCCCCTTTGAGTGACTCTTTCCTTCATACCAAACATCTTCCTGTCCTGACCGAGTGTGGCCCCCTCACCCCAGTGTAGGCTGAGTTGGCTTAGGCTGAGCCTGAGGGGGAGCTCAGTCTCCTCCTTTTGGACTTTAGCCCCAGGAAGCTAAACTGCCCCTGACCCTTAGTCCCCTGAGCCAACTAAGTCCAGTACTTTTTGAGGAAAATTGACCCAGCCTACCCAACAGAGACCTCTCCTCCCACCACACTAGTCCTCAACCTGATTCTTTCCTTAAAGCCAGACAAGTGCCTTCACTTTCCTGGTCTCCTCATATGAAGCAGCCCCAGAGCCCAGATCTTGGAAAAAATGCACCCCATACCTTCCACATCGACGCTGGCAGTGGTATGGACCAAAAGGTAGGCTTGAGAAATGCCTCATAGTGAATCAGCTATTACCAATGACAGTCCCAAGTCCTTCACAAGTTTGCACTCAAGGGACCAGGCAAGGAAATGAGGTGATCAGTCAGGGAGACAGGTACCCAACTGAGAGGAGAAAAGGGGGAACTGACTCCTTAGTATTCTCTGCAGGAAATCTGGGGAAAGTACCACTAAAGAAACAGCAAACACTATTCTTAAGAGTCTAGCTCTAGAGATAAAGCAAATCATACATGAAGGAACTACCATTACTTTAAAAGATTTAGTCCAACACAATCACTCGTAGCCTAAGTAGAAGAAGATTGTATGGGAGAAGAAGGCCCAGTTGTGAAGGCTACTGGAAGGGACAAAAATTGTGAGGAAGGCCAGAGACTAATTTAGAGAAGGGCAAATTTGGGAGAAGGTAAGGAGCTAAAGAGTGAGAAGGGCTGGGCTGAAGGAGTGGGAATGTCCTTGCCCTTTGCCTTCTCTGCTCGGCCCCACACTACGGACTTTTCTTAGGTCTTTGGGTAGCAGCCTACACAATGCACATAGCCACTCTAGAGGCAATACCTAGCTGGGAGGAACACATAGTTCATTGAATGATAACTCCAGGATGAAAAAACAACTCACCTTAACAAACGAGAACGGGGCTGTCCAACCTTAGGTTTTTATTGAAACAATAGACAATATATTTTGATTTGCCATTTTAGTGAGAGCTCTGCGGTAGCTCGGCTTCATTTACTAAAGCATTTATGTACATTTCTATGCTTGTAGGTGGGCCACATAAATCGCACTGCGAGCTACATGAGGCCTGCAGGCTGCATTTTGGACAGCCCTGAGCTAGGATATTAAAAATTATAAGACGAGATATAATAAAGAGAGATGCACAATTTAACCCTTGGGCCCAAAAAACCACTGACTTCTTAAGCATCAGACTCAAAATTTGTACTAGCAGCTAGGAGAAAGCACTGAACCTGGAGTCAAAGGCACCTGAGTTCAAATCCAGCTTCCAATACTTCCCAACTGTGTGACCCTGGAGAGGTCACTTTGCTTCTGTCTGCCTCAGCTTCCTCATCTGTAAATTGGGAAAAATAATATCACCTGCCCCCCAGAGTAGTCATGAGGATCAAGTCAAGCCCTTAGCACAGGGCCTGGCGCATAATGGGCGCTCCAGAAATGCTCACTCTTTTCCCTAACTTGACTTTCCATTAGAGAAATGATACTGAACCCTCCCAGTAAAGAAGCAAGTATTAGCTTAAAAACAATGCCATTTTCTAGTCAGGTTCCCCAGTTCCAAACCCATTTCCTGGCTCTCTTGCTGCCCAGATTAAGGTCACTAACCAATAATCCTCTTTCCTTCTGGTTTAATTTACCTGGAGAGTGCGGGTGGCCAGGGGGAGGGGATCTAATCCAAATCACTGACTGTGACCAAGTGGACGATGTCTATGTAGCAGCCACCTTCAGATCACTGTGATCCAGGAAGAAGTCAGGGAATGAATGTTCCTGAGCCGAGACAAGAGGGGGCAACGATTACAGTAAACACACACAGCTCATTTCCAGTTGACTGGAAGCCTTTTGTATATAACTGGTATGATTCGATGTGTATGTGAAGAGTTGGTAATAGTTCAGAAAAACCAGTTAAGAAAGAGGGACAGGCTTCCAGGGAAGTGTTTAAGGGGCTTGGCCTGTGAATAAAGACTTGTACTGAGTACCAATACCCTCAAGAAATGAGAAAACTAGCTGGAGAGGGGCAGACAAGCCCACTGTGCAGGCAGGACCCCTGAGAGACAAAGAGGGCCAAGACCATAGAAACAGAGGCAAGACTCAAGATTTGCAAGGCTCGGATGGAAACCAACCATCAGAGCAGACAAGTGGCTCAGCCAGAGGAAGGGTCAGCAATATGCCAGAAACCAGCAGCATAAAGGGATAGAGAAATATTAGATAGATAAAGGAGTCAATCAATCAACCGACCAAGAGTCTATTAGGGAGGAAGAATGAAGCCAAGTGCCATTAGGGCCAGCTTTCCTCTACTTCCTCCCCAAACAAGCCCAGTAAGGCTAGCCAAGAACCTGCAGGTGGCATCAATTGGAGGCCCGGCTGTACGGAGGAGAAAGGAACAGTGCATGGAAACTCAGGCAGAAGATAAACAGACAGCTCAGAGGTATAGACAGGGCCACGAATCATAATGAGCACCATGGTGCCAGGCCTCTTTGTTCTATTCACTTCTTGGAGAGAGCACATTTACCCCTGTGGGGGATTGAGAAATGTTTCCTGTTCTTCCCACTCCTGTGCCCGAGGGTGGCCCTGGATAATACATTCTTTTCTGTTCCCCTGAAGGCCCCTTGGATGCTGGGCCACCCCTCTGTCCTCAAAGCTTATGTACTCCTATGATGCCAGGCCCTGGGATTTCATGGAGCAGGGCCTTTCCTTGTAGTCCTTAGGTAGGCCCAGCTGTGGAGCTGAAGACCATGGCTGAGCTTGCACTCCTCCAAGTCTTTCCAGCTGCCCAAGCTCACAGTCCTCAAATCCAGCCTTGAGGAGCCCAGGGGCACCTTGAGGACATGATAAAGCACCAGGAGAAGTCTAGAATCATATTGCTGCAATTAAGGGAACGGCATCATCATTGTCTTCACCAAAGCCTTCAAAGCCTGCCCTCCCTAGCCCCGTCCTCATGCCACTTGAATAACTGTTCTCTTGCTTGTCCTCACTTCATTCAGCAATAATTCATACAAGTCTGCCCAGAGTTTTCTGAAACTTTCCTTTTCATCATGTCTTCTAGTGCGATAGCATTTTATTGCATACATTTACCATAATTTGTTCAGCCATTACCCAGTTGATGGGCACCCTCTTGTTTTCTAATTCTTGGCTACCACAAAAAGAGCTACTACACATATTTTTGAATACATGGGTCCTTTTCCTGTCTTTGGTCTCTCGGTAAGTAGGCTTAGTAGTGGTATCCCTGGCTTAGTGACTTTCCAGAAAGGCCAGATCAATTTGGAGCATCACTAACAATATGTTCATGTGCCCATTTTCCTGCAACCCTGCCAACAATTATCATTTCTTTTTGTCAGCTTTGCCAATCTGATGGGCGTGAGGTGGAATCTCTGAGCTGTTTTAATTTGTGTTTCTGTACTGAACTGAAGCGTTTTTTCATGTCATTGGATTTCTTCCGTCGAACCCTGCCTACTCTTGACTTTTTGGTTCTGCAGATGAATTTAGTTGCTATTTTTTCTAGTTCTGAAGGAATCCTTTGGTAGTTTGGTGTGGAACAGAATAAGCAAAATAATTTAGATAGTCTTATAACTTTTACTATATTGTCTCAACCTATTCACAAGCAATTAATATCCATCTAGGCAACTCAGTGGATAGAGCACTGAGCCTGGAATCAGGAAGACTTCAGTTCAAATCTGGCCTCAGCTACTTAGTGCTATGTGATTCTGGATGACTCACTTAACCCCCTTTGCCTCAGTTCTTCATCTGTAAAATAAGCTAGAGAAAGAAATGGCAAATGACTCCAGTATCTTTGCCAAGAAAACTCCAAATGGAATCATGAAAGGTCACACATGACCAAAAATGACTGAACAACAATTTTATATCCTGCAACTTTGCTGAAGTTATTGCTTTAATTAATTTTTTAGTTGACTCCTGAGGGTTTTCTAGATAGATTATCATACCATCTGCATAAAGCAAAGATTTTTGTTTCCTCTTTGCCTGTGTTTATTCCTTTGATTTCTTATTCTCATCTTACTGCCTAAGCTAGCATTTCTAGCAGTGTGCTGAATAATAGTTGTGATGATAAACATCTTTGCTTTACCCCTGATCATAATGGAAAGTTTCCTACCTTTCTCCATTACAGGAAAGATAATTTGAGACCAGGTAAGGCCTCTTAAAAAAACAGAAATCACCTTCCCTGCCCGCTTGGGCTAGAAAAAGTCTCTCTCTCTCTCTCTCTCTCTCTCTCTCTCAAAAGAACGGCTTTCTTGTTAAAATGGAGTTACATGTGTAAAGTAGAGCCAAAAACAACCATAACTAGCAACCTGAAAAAAGTGCTTATTGTATACCATAGTAGTGGAAACCGCACTGGGCTGTGATTTGTTCACAATTTCTAACTTTGCCAAGGGTTCTGAGAAGTACTTTTTAATGACAGATGGAAGATTAGGATGCATCAGAACCAATATGTAAATTAAGCTATGTACATGCTGCACTCCACTGCCAGTCATGAAAGATGCTGATAAAACAGATAAGCAAACCCAGTAACAAAGATAAGTGTGCCAGGCAATTGGCTTTTAAAGTGGATTCCCGGACAGTGAACCAAATGGATATCAGGCTCCTCACCATCATCACCAAAGTGCATACATTTCTCTGGATGGCTTTGGATGAGCAATAAAAGTAAACAGTCATTGGGAGCAGAAGAATGTGGCACATGGCACTTTCAGGGAGCCTCGGTGGAAGGCAGGACTCTCATATTCCTGACAAGTTAAGCTCTGGGTCTCCTATTGAGCTGTGAATTCATGTTTACTTGTTACTTTTCTGAGAGGACAGCAGCAGTGCCCAAGAATCTCACTTTCCATTTATTTGATTACTACACAGGGACCATAAATTCTACTTACTGTAAGTTTGTAGCAACCAAGCACTTCATTCTTTCCTTCCTTACCATGAAAATCCACAGCAAATATCAAGTCATCGATCGCTCCCCAGAAATAAGCTTGAAAGCATAGCTCTGAGGGTCAATGAATTTAAGGAATGAACATCCACTCCGTTAATAAATGTAATCCAACGTCTCCCTGAAGGGGCACAATCATTGAGATGACCAGAGCATCAAGGTGGCAAGCATGCCCACGTAGCAATAGCAGCAAGCAAGCAGAGAAACAAGAGAGGGCCACTTAATGGACTTCATTGCTAAGTCAGAATGCTAAACACATACACGCGCGCGCGCGCGCGCGCACACACACGCACACACACACACATGCACACACACACACACGCATACATACATACATACATACAAACCCAACATAGACTACAAACACCAGCATCTCTTGAGGAAAATATTGGCTCCCTTTCTCACTAGGTTAAGGCAACAGAATCCTGAATTAGAATTTGCCTAGTGCTCCTGGAGGCACATGGGAAGAGGCAGCCGTTTTGGGGAATGGGTGACAAAAACATGCCTGTTTAATTTAGCCGTTTGTTGCTCCCTTGTCCTTTAAATTAAGTGAAATATCTTTTGTCTTGGCCTAACATGTACATTGACCCATTTATTAAAAAGAAAGATGTGTACGGACTTGTGTGCATTCATTTGAGTAGATCTGAATTCAACCCAGGTTTCAAAAGCTAGGAAGCAGTGAAGGGGTGCTATATATAAGTCTGATACCAAGAAATTCCAACCGAGTCTTTTAGGAAACTCAGTCTCTCCTTCTCTCCAAGGTTACAGTCACATTCTCTATAGCTATTCTAATTCCTCTGGAAGAAGCCAAGCTTCCCTGGGTCCTTTCATTTTTGGGAAAAGTTACCTTTCTCTGACTTCCTTCTGGACAGCTGACATCTGCCTTGTCCTTCACTGCAGACACCTTGTCTGAATCACAACATCACTCTAAGTGTCACTTCTCAATAGGATCTTGCGGGGCATAAGCCCATATGGCACATATGCGCCACTTCACAGGATCAGCATTTCTGAGTTGACATGAGCCTCAGCAGCCATCTGGTCCAAGCCATGCTCCCAAAGGAATCCCCACTATCATGTACCTGACAAATAGCCATCTAACCTCTTCTTGAAGACTCTCAGTGAGGGGGAACCTGCCACTTCCTCTGCCACCCCTTTCTGCTTTGGGATAGTTCTCATCAGTAGGACAGTTTGTTTTGACATTAAGCCTGAGCCCACATCTTTGTAACTTACCCCCATTGCTCTAGTCCTGGAGTCTACAGTCCTGTCAGTTCATTAATCATTGCTCATTCTGAAATCAGCATGTCTAAAGCCCACCTGTAGGGTGTTTTGTTGGACAGAACTAGCACATGTGTACTTGAATGCATATATTGGACGCAGGAAAGAGCTAGCATGCTCACTGCAAAGCACCCTCTCCAAAATTGCTTTTTCTCAATGTTCCTCTTTCTTGACACTGTTAAACACCCTCTACTCCTGTACACCAATGTCTCTTCTCTGGGTTTTCACAAGGTTATGTTTTCCTGATTCTCCTCCTACCTCTTTGACCGCTCCTTCTTAGTGTTGTTGGATTTTTATCCATGTAACACCCAATAACAGTGAACGTCACTCTTCTCTTTTTGTTCTATACTATCTCACCTGATGACTTCATCAGCATTTATGAGATTAATTATCATCTCCATGTAGATGATTCCTGGATCTATTTATCCTGCCCTAGTATTCCTCCTGAGCCCATTGGACATTTTGAACTGGATGCCCTATAAACAATTTACACATAAAATGTCTAAAACAGAACTCATTACCTTCACCCTCCTCCCCCAAATCTTCCCCTCTTCTGAACTTCCTCATTACTACTGAAGGTACCACCATCCTCCTAGCTTCCCAGGATTGAAACTCCAATGTGCTTCTCAGTTCCTTGCTCTCACTCTCCCCACATAGGCAATTAGTTGCCAAATATTGCCATTTCTACCTTCACCACATCTCTCACACTCATCTCCTTCTCTCCCTTCATGTAGCCACCACCCTAATTCAGATCTTTGTCACCCCTCACTTGGATTATTAATGACCTTTAAAAACAACTTCATCCATATCATTTGCTTTCACATTACTTACATCCCCCTTCCCTAGAACTATCCTCTATAACAATGAATATATTTTTAAAAAGAAAGACAAGGGAAAAAATGAGCAAAACCAATCAAAATATCAAAAAACCCTTTCATCATATACAATGTACCACACCCCAAAACACCCACCTCTACAAAGAAGTAGGCATGGGAAGGGAGATATGTTCTCATGTCTTCTTTAGAACCAAGTTTGGTCTTTATAATTTCACAACAGTCAGTGTCAATTCTTTTGTGGTGGTTGTACTCATTTATATTATTGTTGTCATGTATGATGTTCTCTGGGTTCTGCTTACTTCACTTGGAATTAGTTCATAGAAGTCTTTTCATGCTTCTCTGTATTCGTCATGTTTGTCATTTTACGTAGCACAGCAATATTCCATTACATGTGCACATAACAATTTGCTTGGCTTAGCTGTTCCCCAATTGACGGATATCTGCTTTCTTTCTAGTTTTTTGCTGCCACAAAAAGTGGTGCTACAAATATTTTTGTTGCCATGGAGCCCTTCTGCTTGTTAATGACCACTTTTAGGTATATGCCTAGTGATAGAATCTTTAGGTCAAAGACTATGAATAGTTGAGTCACTTTATTGGCATAATTTCTAATTCCTTCCAGAAAGATTAGACTATTTTGTAACTCCACCAACAATGCATCAGTGTACCTGTCTTTCCCTGATCCCGCTCACAGTCACTATTCTCATCTTTCATCACCTTTACTGATTCACTGGGTGTACGGTGAAACCTCACAATGGTTTTGATTTATGTTTTTCTTCTTTTTAGTGATTTGAAGCATTCTTTCATATGGTTATTGATAGGTTGGCTTTGAAGTCTTCCTTTTAAGGGCAGCTAGGTGGTGCAGTGGGTAGAGCACTAGGCTTAGAATCAGGAAGATTCGTCTTCATGAGTTCAAATCTGGCCTCAGATACTTCCTAGAGGCGTGACCCTAGGCAAGCCACCTCACCCTGTTTGCCTCAGTTTTCTCATTTGTAAAATGACTTGGAGAAGGAAATGGCAAGTCACTCAAACTAAGAAAACCCTGAACGAGGTCACAAAGAGTTGGACATGACTGAAATGACTGAACAACACCAATTTAATTAATTAATCATTCTTGATAACTACATGTTAAATTCCATTGTTTCTACTCTGCAAGTATTGTCAATGCCCCCTAAATCTGGTCTTCTGGGACAATGCCCACTCTAGCCTAGTTACAGCTCAGAATACAAGATAACTGGAAGTGGGGGGAACGCTAATGACTAGAAGGAGTCAAGAAAGGCTTTCAAATAAGGGCTTGTACTGGGCACTGGCCATCCAAAGATGGAGGATACAGGCCCTGTCCTCAAGGAACTTACAATCTATTAATGGGTTGGGGGAAGGGGAGAGGAAGACAAGTACATAAAACAGTTCGTCAAAGGAGGCAAAAGAACTTCTCACCTAGTAAGAAGATATTCATAAATAATTAGAATATATGATAATACGTGATAAGGATATCAGAGATGGAAAACAAAGAATTCTCTAAGGTCAGAGTCAGGGCAAATACTGTTACTGCCAGAGTAGGGCACTTTTTAGGCAACTGCTCTAAATGGAGTCATTAAAAACACAATTCCAGTGCTTCCCTCCTCCTCCTCCCCCACATTTTGACCACTTTTATCAACAATCAATTTTTGATTTGTCTAAAACAAACTAGTAAAGCTTCCAAAATGTTGGAGAAATGAGCCCAGACTTAAAACATACAGACAATGATTTTGCAAGAAGATGCCACCGATGCCTCAATGACTGACACCAAGGTGGTCAAGAGCCATTGCCGCCAACTTCCACACTTGGGTACAAATCAGTCAGAATGCCAGACAGATACTGGGGATATGGTTTTCTCCTCACTGTCTAGCTGCCAGAGAAAGAAAAAAAAAGTCCTTTTAAAACTTCAACTCAGAATTTTAATTAAATTGTAGCCTGTGGCACGGTAAAAAGACATTAAAACCCAATGTAGTGTCACATGGTTTGTTTGATGAGTTCCCATCTCAGACTAGCTGGAGCTGATATAATTAAATGTCTCTGTGGCAAATGGACTGCTCCAGCAGCTGAGAAGAATTGTTCTTGCCTTAGGTTTGGTTTATTTCTCATCTCCCACCCCAAATCGTCACATCCCACTTGTGGTTGACTTTTAGCATTCACATGCTTTCAGTGGAGACTCCAGAGGATAATGGTGTCGTTGAAGCATCAGAAGGCCACACACAGTCTTTTCTAACCCTGTTGCATCCCATGGCCCTTTACAGTATAGACCATCAGGGGCTTTGGGTGAATTGCACCATACTTTAAATGGGTCAGTTAGAAGCACTTCCAGACTTAGGAAGCTGGAGAGGATTGATGGTGCCAACATTTTGGGAGGAGAGAAGTGGTTCCTGTAGTTTATATTCCCACAGTTTCAATGACTACTTCTAGGCAGATGACTCCCAAAAGGTCTTTTTCCAGCCCTGACCTCTTTCAGAGTACCAATCCAATATTTTCAAACGCCTGCTAGGAAGTTATGCCAGCATGGCCCATGGCCACCCTCAAACTCAGCATATCTAAAAACAATACCCCACTCTGTACTTCAATAAGTCAGGTATGTGCTTCTGATACTGTGTGGCCCTAGGTAAATCACTTCAACAGTTTGAACCTCACATTCTCCATCTGTAAAATGGGGGTAATAATGCTTGTAAGTACCTACTTTACAAGGCTATTTGAGGAACAAATGAAATAACATGTTTAAGGGCTCTATAAACCTTAAATTGCTATTTTAAGCTAATAATTACTAGCTAATAAGCAATTATTATTATTATTCATATTTGTTTAATTGAATTGAGCTTGGATACTTCTACAAAGAACTTGATATGGCCCTCCAAATTACTTCAGTCTCTACTCTGGTATTTGGTGATTTCAATGCAAAAGTGGGAAAAGGTGAGGATGGGGAGAAATAGGTGAGAAAGCATGTTTGAGGAAGAAGGAATTAGAGAAGACAAAAGCTTAGAGATTACCTAGAAGCATAATGCCTCTATATCAAGAACACTTTCCTTTAAAAAGGCTCACAGGTGCTGGATGTGGAGAACAACAAAAAACACCATAAAGAATAAGATAATGTTCTAATAGATAGGAAAAAATCTTGTTAGCAGTGTGGGAGTTTTCTCTGATTTAGCCTACTGTGTACAGGCAGATCATTTACTCGTCAGAATTCAAATCAGAATTTATATTTAAAAAAAACAAGAAGAACAGTAGTGAGAAAAGTATATGGCATACAACTGAAAGAATTTAAGGCTGAATTATTTGAACCAGTCCAGCCTTTAGAAACTACTGCTGGGAGTAGAGGCTGGAGTACTGGTCCCACCCAGGCCTTCCCAGACTTGCAGTTATAGACTGAGTTCAGTGCTAGGGGAGCCTATTGCTATTTAGAGAGATAAGACTTCCCTTTCTCACACTCTTGAGCTCATTAAAATGTCCACCCTGGCATTTCAGAGGCCATTTTACTCATAAGTTATAGCTTATATCGGGTCTTCCCCAAAGAGGAGAAAACAGACATATTCAACGTATGATATAAATTGGGTAGATGTAACTGCTAAACATGGACTGACTACATGTATTAACGAAACAATTTGAGCAGATTCATTAACAATGTATAAGTAGTATTTCCTTTTGCTAAGAGGCTGATAGCTAATCCTTATCACATCATAAAGCAGTGTGAAATCAGTCAGTCAACTAGTATTTATTAAGCACCTACTATGCACCAGGCACTGTGCTAAGTTCTAGAGATACTAAGAACTAATTAGGCATTTCACATTGACTCAGACCAGCTCTGATGGTAAAACAGGTCAAGCCTGGCCTCTCTCCTAGAGGTGATGACAATTCTCTCCAAGACCACTGCATTAGTTGGTGAGGACTCCTTTTATCCTGTCATTCAGCTCTTCCCGTTACCATAATGTCAGCCGATTATCTGGTGGATATAGTTAGTAGCCAATGCCAACCTTTCAATTCACAGTAGGGGCAGGAAGCCCCATTCCAGACTCAAGCTTGCTTGCTTGTTTGCTGTTTGACCTTCATTCTACAAGAGGACCATGACATTAGGGAGGTGATTCCATGACAAGCCTTAATCACCGAATGGGCACCGCCAGACTCAGGCAGGACATGTGTTCATGGCCACATGGAGCCAGGTGAGAGGGCAATCATCCTGTCTCCCACCTGATTCTTGAGACAAAGCTTGGGAGCCCGGTAACTTGTATTTCCCCTGAGTCATCTGCTCTTCTAACTCAGCATCCAATTAGAAGATTCTTCATCATATAGTGCAAGCCCTTCACTAATGAGTCACACATGGTCACAAACTATAAGCCCCACCCTCCAAAAGCTTCTGTAAGGTCAACTGGAACCAGGCAGGGAAGACCTATCCATACGTGCTACAAGGAATAGCCTCTCTAGGCCAGTTTGCCCATGTTATACAAGCAATTGAAAACTAAAATTGGGAAATGGACAATAGAAACGACATCAATGTCAACTATGATAATTGAATACGGAACTTGAACCCATATAAATTCATTTCTACAATAAAACCAAGAGAGCCTAGAAGACATTTTATTCAACAGACATTTGACTTCATCAAATATAGAGAGGTATGGCTGCCAAAAACAACACTGGATTAGAATCCAAACTCATTTATAAATTCTTACAGAGGATGACAAGTGGTTATGAGCAGTATCATCTAATAAAACTGAGAGGAGCTATGGGGGCGAAAATCAGTTTAAAGGAAAGTTGGCAAAAGATCCAATGAAGTTAAGTCGACCCAAGGGTATTCAAGGATGAAAATGGAAAAAGAACTGCAAACAGAAGAAAAATGGAAAAGATTTGCAAAAAAACATTTCAACAAACTGGGTTTTTCTACCAAGGACAATGGAAATATTACACTTGGACCCTAACATCAAGGTATCTAAAGTGTTTATAGAGGACAGAGAAATGACTCGAAAAAGAACAAAGACAGGAAAAGCAATTGAATCAGACCAAGAATATACAGAGAAGATCCATGCTGGAAGTGCTACAATTGTGAGAATGCTGAGGGAGCCATATAAATGTATATGAAAGAGGACAAGACACCAAGGTGTGGGGAAAAAATCTTAGACCTTATTAATACCCAAAGAGGCAAATGAGAGAACATTAGTTATTAATGACCTATGTGCCTAATATCCTACGTGTACATAATCTTTATGAGAATCATCCATAAAGGACATTCCTGACAAGGGCATCAATGGGAAATAAACAAGCTTTTGAAAAAAATTGTCAACAATGGGCCTCATCTTTGCCATTTCACAAGCTAGAATGTAAGATCCCATTGTGCCAACTGTTTGTTGATTATGAAAAAATGTTTGATTCAGCAGAACAGAAGGCCACCCTGCAAATCCTTTTACAATAAGATCATTCAAGATTCTTCAGAAGATATAACAGAAATGCCCCTGGTCAACGTCCACCTGATGATAAACATCGGGCATGGCACAGAACAGGGAGAGATGCAGGCTCCTCAATGACATTCTCTGGGAGAGGCAACAGAGTCCATGTCACATAGGGATACCCTGTGGATAGTGAAGGCCTCCAGATGTTCCTGAGTGCAAACGACACTGTGTTCATTGTTTCAAGCCCCAGAAAAACGCAGAGCCTCCTGGAAGAGACCTGTAGTCGCTGATGGCCATCTGCACAGGAAAGACAAAATAGAAAAATTCTGTCTATTGCTTTTATTTCAATATGCATATGGATAGAGACCCTAGAAAGCAGGGTTCTTAACTTAGGTCCACAGATAGATTTCAGGGCATCTATGAACTTGGATGTGAAAAAATGACGTCTTTATTTTCCCCAGCTTCTAACTAAAATTGAATATTTCCTTCAATTATAATTTTTTTCCTAAAAATCAAGACTCTGAGAAGAGGTGCAAGGTTTCACCAGACTACGATATGAAAAGGATCCAGGAAATAAAAAGGTCAAGAGATCCTGCTATAAAGATTATAATACATATATATGCACATATATGAATTATGTGTATGTATATTACCCTGAATCAGTTGAATCAGTTCATACAAAGCTTCCCTATTTCTCTGTATTCCTTGTATTTATCATTCATCAAAAGATTCTAGCGGTGGGAGGGCCTCAGCAGCCATTCCATTCCATTTCTACACCAGAATTCATCCTGCTCTTCTCTACTTTCCCACTTCCTTTCCCAGAGATGATACTTCCTTAGAATAAGTCATTAGAATTCGTAATCAATGGACACCTACTTTGTTTCTGTTTTTTTTTCTACCACAAAGAGTTCTCCTATTAATATTTTGGTACATTTGAAACTTTTCTTTCTGCCTTTAACTTCTTGGATTCATATGCTACCTAGCGAAATCCCCAGCTATGAACAGTTCAGTGATTTTCCTTGTTAAATTTCAAATTGTTTTCTAGAATAGTTGAACCAATTCACAGCTTCACCAACATTGTCTCAGCCCCTTCAGTATCAGCTACTTCTATCTTTTCTCACCTTTGCCTTTGGATATAAAGGGAAATCTCATTGTTATCTTTATTTGTATTAATGACTTGGAGCATTTTAAAAATGTGGCCATTGACAATTTGTATTATAGCAGTAACAACTTTTAAAACTCTACCCAAGGATCTGATGTGACTATGTAGTCAGGCAGTCACTCAACAAACATTTGTTAAGTACTTACTATGTGCCAGACACTATGCCAAGTGCTGGGAATACAAATACAAGCAGAAAGAAAGACTGTCCCCGCCATAAAGGGCAGGGGCATTCTGCATTCTTACATTCTAATGAGGAAAGACAGCCTATAAAAGTAGGGTGAAAGCCAGGACAGGGCAGGAAAGAAGGTACCCAGCCAGGAGAATGATAGGAAAATCCAGAGGACAGCAGCCTGGTGGGAAACAAAGGGATGGCTGGCCTGGCCACCCTCCTTCAGGGGAGCTTCTGGGAGGAAATCTCTACCCTCTAAGCAGATGGTGGGGCTCCAGGGGCACAGGGGACTTCAGAAGTGGGAATTTGCGAGTTCCAGGGTGAAAGCATCTTCCAAGATGTCCCTGGTGCATAATGAAGAAGTTGAGAGGAATGCAGATTCCTTCAAACCCTATTTCAACCATCTAGTGACAAACATCCTGAGTTTTGGGGGATCCATTCCCAGAGGCATTTCAAATTCCAATGAACTCTCCAGGAATCATTTTAAAATACCTATTGTTTATTACTGTTACCTTGACAACCAAGAGTCTGGAAGCATCCTCTAACCTATTTTAGCTGTATTTCATTGCCAGGGACATCAGGGCATAATCCAGTGGCATCCAAGAAATAATATTACATGTTTGACTTCTCCATTCACAATGACGTAACTGATAAATCTGACACAAAGTAGTTTCTCACCTCCAACCCCAACCCTAACAGCAGTCAGTAAGCCAAGGATGAGAATTGAAGAGCAACAGTAATGGTGACTGAGAAACTGCACATTGGCCTAGCGTGTCACTAGACATAAAGTATTCTCTACCTGGGTTCCTATGTGATCCAAAGCCTTTACGGAAAAAGTAGAACAAGACATCATCCAAGAAATGTACAATAGGAGGTGGCTAGTCACATGATAAGAGCAAGGGGTGACAGATAAGCAGCAAACAACTGCAGCTCCTCCTTCTAATTCATCTGAAGGACAAAGTCTCCTCGGGGCCAGCCCCTCTCTCTCGGCACTGAGGAGGCTCAGAAAGGCTGGGTGTTCCAGGAGGTGAGGGAAGGCAGGTTCTCTCCAAGGTTCTATTTGACAGGACTCCACAGATCCAGTCTCCAGGACCTCCTTGGGACTTCCCAGGTAACTCCACTGGGAACCCAATTACCTATCGGGGAAATGGATTCAGACACACAGTGTACATGGGGATTATAGCATGGAAAGCTTTGTTTTAAAAAAAAAGGTAAATAAATGATGAAATAAACAGTTTCAGAGGAAACTCGGAAGGTTTCTACAAACTAATGCAAAGCATAGAGAGCAGAATTTATATAATGACATTGAAGAGAAAAATAACTTTAGAAGACTTTCAAACTCTGATCAATGAGATGATAAACCATGAGTTCAAAATAATAAAAGAGTTAACATTTATATAGTGCTTTAGGGTTTGCAAAATACTTTGTCTTGTTTTGTCTTCACAACAAGCCTGGGAGGTAGGTGTTATTACTATCTCCACTTTACAAATGTGGAAACTGAGGCATGCAGAGGTTAAATAACTTTCCCAAGGTCATGCAGCCAGTAACTGTGGGTGGTCAGATTTGAATTCAGGTCTACCTGACTCCGGCAGCTAGGTGGCATAGTGGATAGAGTGCTGGGCCTGGAGTCAGGAAGACATGAGTTCAAATCCAGCCTCAGGTGCTTCCTAGCTATGTGACCCCGGGCAAGTCACTTAACCCCATTCGCCTCAGTTTCCTCATCTGTAAAATGAGCCAGAGAAGGAAATAGCAAACCATTCCAGTATCTTTGCCAAGAAAACCCCAAATGGGGTCATGAAGAATCAGACATGATCGAAATGACTAAACAACAACTTCCTGATTCTGGGTCCAGCACCTATCTGGAAGGTAATGAATTTTAAGTGCAGTAAGAAGCATACATTTTTGGGCATGGCTGAGGTGGGGAGTTGTTTAGTCAGACTATGCATCTGTATATTAAAGGCTTCATTTTGTTTATTTTTCTGTAACTTGCTCAGTAGGTGAGGGGAAGAACAGATTAACAAAAGAAAAATAAAAAATATATAAGGGACAACTCTTTGTTAAAAGGAGGAGAAGGCATATGGGGAAATACTAGGTGATATAAAACCAAAATATATCAATATGATTTAAAAAAAACCAAAATATTGGCAATCACTGGCCTAGGGAATCCAGCACTAGCTTGCAAGGGAGATTTAACTCAAAGAGCTTAGTACAGACCTTAGACATCACTGTGATTTGGGGGGAAAATCTTCTCCCCTGTAGGCCAGCATCAGTCGAGTATTCTGAATTGCTTGTCCTACCAAGGGAAGTACCCCACCAGGACATGGTAGTGTTTTTCAGAGTTTTCTCAGTGGGCTCTTTTGAGAAATTCTGCCAGAATACACTGTTACCAAGTTCCTTACTTTCTGGGGTGAAATGTTCAGTTTCATCACAACCAAGCATTCAAAGGGAAAGCATTAAGTCACCCTGGGAATAGGGTGTAAGATCCAATGGATTTGTGAGTTTGGAAAATCCTGCCATGTCACTAGGGCAAGGGCAAATGGGAGTCAGAGCAGTTCGAACCATGTAAACAGCTAAGCTGTTGCCATTTCAGATTGTGGTTGGGTGATTATGCGGCTCTGGGAGTCAGCAATTGGCTTCTATTCTTGGATTTTTCACTGACTCACTGAATTGGAGCTGGATTAGGTCTTCTAACCTCTCTGTGCCCCTTTCCTCAACTGAAAATTGAGCTATAAACACTTAACTGTTTGAGCCCCGATTCAGAATGAAGTTCAGTCAGGCACATGAAGATGTCAGTTACAAGAGAACAAGTCTCGGAATCCAAGCAACACTGCTGATCAACAGTGTCACGATGAGCTCAAAGGTGTAGAAGATACAAGGTCCCACTGTGCTCATTGCTGGGTGAATATTAAAAAGATACTTGATTCAGTGGAACAAAAGGAAGCCTTCAAGGCTCTCCTCCAACAAGATATCTATCTCCCATGCAGACATCAAAGGGATATGAGCTTGTTTAGAAGATGCCGTGGAGATAACTCTGATGACACCTCTCACTGTAACCATCACATGGGGAATAAAATAGGGTGGTGCCTGCCAGCCAAAGCTGTTTGTCTTTGTCATTGAGCATGCCCAGTACAGTCTAAATTGCAGTGGGATTCTCTATGGATAGTGAGGCTTTCTGGATGATCTTATTTATAAATGACATTGTGCTGACTGCATCAAATCCTGGAATAATGCAGAACGTCCTGGATGAGATCCCTAATCACTCAAAGGAATTTGATCTAATCACTACACAGACACACAGACACACACAAAGAGAGACAGAGAGAGAGAGACACACACACACACACACACACACACATACACACGCACACACACAAAGTGGATGAAAAATGCACATTGTCCAAACTATAATATGCAGTTGGATGGAAATGCCCATACAGCAGTTGGTATCCCTTTATCTAGGACAAAGAGAATAAAATGGGCTCAGCACTGGGCAAGAGAAAGAGAGTAGGCTGACCTGCATTTGGAGGACTACACAGTGTTTTCAAAGACCCTAAGTTTCTCCCTGAAACAAAGAGCCATTTTTTGGTTTTTAATTTTTATTTCTATTTTTGTTTTTATATCATCTTCATTTCTGAAAAAATCCCTTCCCCTTCTATCCTTGTAACTGAAGAGAAAAATAAAGAAGGGAAAAAGTAGTTTAGCGATACTAAGCATACATCAACCAAGTATGACAGGATATGCGGTGTTCTACACCCATAGTCCCCTACCTCACCAAAGAAGGAAGGGAGATGAATTTTTCCATCTCTTCCTTGGGGCCAAGCTTGGGGATTACAATTACATAGAATTCAGTTGCTTTTTTGTTGTGTTCTTTTCATTTAATTAATTGTAGTCATTTTATATAGTTTTCCCGGTTCTGCTTGTTTCATTCTATATAAGTGCTTGTAATTATTCTCAAGCATCTGAATCATATCTCCAGTATACATAGTTTAGTATAGCGCAGTCATGTTCCATTATATCCATGTACCACAATTTGTTTAGGCATTTCCCAACTGATAAGCATCTACATTGTTTCCACTTCTTTGCTTCCACAAAAAGTGATGCTATGACTATTTGGAGTCATATGAGACCTTTGTTTCTGTCTTTGACCTCATTGGAACAAAGGCCCATATTCTTATGACCAATTTTCTTCCAGCAACTTGATAGGACCACAGAATATAAAATAATTCAGTCTCAGAAGAGCTAAAGTTTCATGTCAAACAAAGAACAATGGAAAGATGCATGCTGGGAATGAGAAGGCCAGAGTATATTACCTATGAAGACTTAATAAGGAGAAGTAGCCTAAAGGACCTTACCAAAGAAGTTTATGACTAAAAAAGTCATACAGTGGGAGGGAGAAATAAATTCTTATCGACTGATAGGTAACCAATGGAGAGCTTGTATGGCTTTTATGGTACCTAGAAAAAGTCAAGCTATCTACAGGAAGGCCTCCCAAACACTTCATGGACCTCCCTGTGGAAAATTCACAGGTATAGGAGAACAGGAATCACCCAGGATGCAAAGACATGAGTGGGTTGAGAATGGGACAGAATATCTATATAGGTTTGCAAATGTCACAGTGTCCTCAACTAGGCAAGGACAGGCACCTCCAGTGAACAGTGAACACTGCGTACCCAGCACTGTTCCAGTGGCTAGAGGAAGGACTCAGGATCTCCAGGCACAATAGAACCACAAACTAGTATAACACAAAGAAAGACATTTACCATTACTGTATGACTTTTACCACTGACAAGGCTGTTCTTCCCCTGCAGTACTTTCCCACAATGAGAGTTTGTTATCATCAGACAGTAGCCAGAACCAGGAGGGAGTGGACCCCAAAATAAATTAGAAAGGAACACTCTCATAAAAGATGAGATTAGAATTAGCTAAAAACTACCAATCATAACAATTAAGGATCACATCCTGCTGCTCTAAATCACAAGGCAACACAAGCCTGTAGTCAGTGGCAAAATATGAGTACTATAGACATTAAAATGATAAATTGGAATTTTCTCCAGCCTTCACCAGAAGAGGAAGGCCTTGAGCTGGACTTGAAAGGATGGGGAGAATTTCGACAGGACAAGGGGAGCCAGGCACTCTTTAGAAGAGGAAGAAAAGGCAGTGATGGGTACAGCCTGTGGGGGAACAGAAGGTAGAACTTGGCTGTGACCTTTGACAAATAACTTGTGCCTCAGTTTCCTCCTATGTAGAATGAGGGGATTATAGTTGATGATGTCTCTCTGAGGTGCCTTCCAGCTTTACCATTTTCTGAGTCTATGCATTAACAAACAGGTGTATTCTATGATTTTTCCCAAACTTAAATAAGTGAATCATGTAGGTCTGGGGGACCCTCTGGAACATAGAAAGAGCATTGCTAAAAGTGACCTGGGGTTAAAACAGGGGGCAGGGGCGTGAAAACAGGATCTGGCTTACTTGACTAAGGTAAAATGGCTGAATAAGGACTGACTTTAGGCTTGGCCCCAGGGTCACAGTTCTGATTCCCCTCCTCCTGTTTTTTTTTCCTTTCCTTTGATTCTTTGATGGCTTCCTGGGGCCTCCTGGGGCCAGTGGCAACACTCCCATCCTGTGCCACTCTCATCTACATCTTCCAGAGAGCTACCTTACCCTGCAGACCAGCAGTTCAAGCATTAGAAAGCTCAAAGGGCTCTGGAAGAAAGACATATGGTCCCCTTCTGTCCCCTGATGTTGCCACCACCCTGGGCCAGGCCCTCAGCACCTCAGGAAGCCCAAGTTTCAGCAGCAAGTAGTCAGCTTCCAGAACTCACTGGCCTAGGAAGTACAGGCTGAAAATATAAACAGCTTCAAAGCAGTCAAGTTCACGGATGACAAGAGCCAAAAAATAAGGAAAGGGTGCGTGGTCTGGAAGACATCCCTTCCCTGGCCTTTGAAGGTGACTTCTGGGCTCCAGACCACATCGGCCTTTGGTGCCCAATGAGGAGCCAGAATCTTCTCTGGGTAGCCCCTGCTTCTCATTCTGAGACCAGGGGTTGCAACATGCATGGCTCGGATTCTGAAGTGATATAGTTACACTCTGATGTACCTCTTTTGTCTGCTCATTCAATGCTCCCCCAAGTCTGAAATTAGACTTTAAAAAACAGGTTAGCGTCTTTCTTAAATAAGGGAATATTTATCATGTGTGAAACAGGAAACAGCAATAGCCAGCCACAAAGTCAGAGTCGCTTCAGTCGCTGCAGCCTCAGGACTACTTCCAACCTTTCTGTGCCCATAGATATGCAAATCCGAGAGTTGGCTCAACTGAGACCATCAGGGCATAACAGTTGCTGCAGATGGGTGAGCTTGGTGTTCTGCTTCGCCACCAAGGTCCCGGGCCATTGGATCTGGAGGAGGCCGGCTGGAGGCAGGTTCCCAGAGTAACTATTGTGAGAGGGCATTGACCCTTGATGACTCTCTGGGTCCCACAATTGCTCTCCTCCTTCTCCCCCTTCTCCTCCTTCCAACAGCATTGGCTGCTGCCACCTTCCTCAGTCAATAGGAGAAGAACATGGCTGCAAGGTCCACCACTGAGACCTGGGGAGGAACTCTGTTCCTAAAGCACTGGATAGGACCCTAGTTTAGAGCTGGAAGTGACTTGAGATGTTTTCATTTTACCAGTGAGAAAACTGAGGCCTGGGGAGGGGAACGGCCTTGCCCAAGGTACACAGTTGGTAAGCGGTGGGTCCAGGAATCAGACCCCAGCTCTCTTCCCACTGCCTGGGTGTGCCTGTGCTCCCTCAGTCTGGCAGTTGGAGTACCTCCCCCTTTCTGGGCCTCCAAGGCATCATAGTAATGTCTTTGCCAGCATTCCTGACCATGACTTCAATAAAACATTTCATTATAAAATCAGTGAATCATAGAGTTGAAAGGGACCTTCAAGGACATTTGGAACAACTCGTGCCTAAGCAAAACTTACAGACACAATGCCCCCAACAAGTGGTCATCTGGTCTCTGCCCGAAGATCCCCGGGGTGGAGGGGTGGAGGGGTGGAGGGGAGGAGGAACGCCCCCACCTACCAAGGCAGACTGCAATGCTAGACTTGTGCAGGTTTTTCCTTCCATATCTCAAGCTTAATTATGACTTTTTGCCATTTCCACACATCCTTCCGCGCTCTACCCTCGGAGGTCAAGCAGACCAAGTCCAATCTCTCTTCTACATGGTGGCCATAGACACAAAATACATGATAAAATGTCAGAATTAGAAGGTACCCTATGAACCATCCACTACAATCTCTTCATTGCCCACAAAGGAGAAACTGAGACCCAAATAGGGGAAGAGACCTGTCCCAATTCACACAGATAGCACATGAGAGGGCTCAGGCCTCCTAACTCTCATGCCTTCAATTGAACAAATGGGTTCAGAAAGAGACCTGTGTGTCCTCCTCCCCATTCCCCACAACCCCCTCCCTTGACCCACACACAGACTGTAGGGCTGGAAGGCTTCTGAGAGGTATTGAGGCATGTTTGCTACTGAGCTGAGGATAATAAAGACGACCACTCCCTACTGTAGACTGCAGCAGAATCTCAAAATCTATGTAGGCTTATGGTATGTGAACACAATGGAACACAAGCGTGCCATAAGAAATAAGGAAGTATTTTTAGAGAACTCTGAGAAGTCTTCTATGAACTGATGCAGAGTGAAGTGAACAGAACCGTGAGAACAGTGCATACAAAAAGGACGACATTGGAGAGACACACAACTTTGGGAGACTAGAACTCTGATCAATACAAAGACCAGCCATACATATCTCCAGAGGGACAATGAAGCATGGTTACCCACCTCCTGATAAAGATGTGATGGGCTCAAAATGCAGAATGAAACTGACATTTTTGGACATGGCCAATGCAGGAATTTGTTTTGTGTGATTATGTATGTGATAATGATAATAGCTACGGTTTTTATAGTAATAAGATTTGCAAAGTGCTTTGAATATGTTATCTAATTCAATCCTCCCTATAGCCCAGTGAGGTCGGTGTTATTATAATATGTATTTGTTACAAGGGTTTTGTTTTTCTTTTTTTTTTTAGTGGGAAGAAGAATAGAAGGGAGAAAAATAAATTGTTATTAATTGAAGGAAAAAAATAAAGAGAAAATCTATGTAGCACAATAAAACCAAAAAGACAGTCCTAAAGGGGCTGGAAGGAAAGAAAACAGTACTGATGTATTCTCCTTGAAGGCAAAAACTCTCACTTTTTATCCATGTATCCCTAGCACCAGAAATAGTACCTGTCTCACTGTGGGCCTTTTATATGTTCTTATTGAGTTAAATTGAAACATAGTCAGATGCTCAAAGAACAAGAGCATAGGAAATCATTTGCTCTAAAAACCAGGGTAGGGACAGACCCTAAAGTCGTGGAAGCCAAAACCTTTTTTCTGAGTTCTGAGTAGCTGATCAAAGGCAGTCAGTGCACATGCTGTACTCATAGGGCCCCTGCAGGCACCCTGGCACAAAATGACGCCAAACCTCAACATGGCTAGCAATCACTTTCAAGAGAATTCAAATGAACTGCTCTGTGTAGACTTTGAAAAGCTGCAGATTAATTAATAACAGAAAAGGAAGCCCATCTTACAACAGCTTCCTGAGTGGGGTGGGCACCTGACCAGAGCCACCCTCAGGGCATGGAAAATTGCCTCTGGAATGATACTTAGGGGTGAACAGACTGTTGCAAGGAGCCAGGCCCAGGTAAGAACTTCTCTTTTAACAGAAAGAGAAAGTGAGAAAGTGAGGCTCAGGGAAGGGGAGAGAGTTGTCCAAAGTCACTTGGTGGTCTAGGATTAGAAACCAGTACTCTTTCCATAGAGACTTTTCCAAGAGGCTCAAGGCAGGATAGTAGGTGGCAATGCCAACAAGTGTTCAAGGCTCCTAGACATCCTCTTTGTGCCAACTCAATAATGAAATCAATTCTATAAGCCACTTGGAAAATCAATTGCATACCCATCACCACCATCTTCTAAGCCCACTTTAATTTTGATGGCCAGAAGAGCTGTCCTTTTAAGTTGGGGTTTACTGGCTATTTCTCTCTCTTTCTGTCTCTCTCTCTCTCTCTCTCTCTCTCTCTCTCTCTCTCTCTCTCTCTCTTTCTCTTTCTCTCCCTTTCTTTCACAAAACCTTAAACCCAGTTCATTCTGAAGCTCACAGATTGGACCACAATAGGTCCCTGCCCAAGCTCCGCTTAATGGCTGTATTTTGGGCCGTCCCGGCTTAGAATGAATGTCAATGGTAACTGTTTCTCTCTGGAACAGCAACCCTGAGGGACTTCCCCTCCCAGCTTGACTTTTTTTCTTTTTTTCTAGTTAAAGGGGCCATCTCTTGACTCACTTCTTAAAGAGGCCTATATTGGTGTTACCTCATTCTAAGTGAGTCCAAGAAAAGGCCTTACCCTGAAAGGGCCAGGGTCTCCCATTGCATCCTGGGCCATCTCCAGTAATCCTGATGAATATCTGGCCACTGGACTCAGATGGCTCAGGAGGAGAAAGTGAGGCTGGTGACCTTGCACAGCCCTCCCTCACTCAAATCAAAGTCAACTGCAAGTCATGTCATCATCTCCCTGATGTCATGGTCCTCTTTGAAAACAAAGGACAAACACAGCAACGATGTGACTCTCCCTAGGTAACAAAAACAAAATGGTTGGGGGAAGGAGGGTGTGGAGAGAGGTGGGAAAGGCTCATGAAGTATTGTGTCTAGTAATGGCCCTGCTTAATTGATCTGACTATTAGACCCAAAGGTTCCTTCTCCCTTAGCAATAAGACACCTTTGGAATGCTGGACACATCCATACATAAGTGTCCAGGCAGCCCCTGAATTGATAGGGAAAAGGGGGAGTGAGGAGTATGAAAGGCAGAGACTCTACTCAGAGCTGGTTATGTTGCAATTTAAGAATATGTTCAGGAGGCCTTTTCTGACATTTTTGCTCAGGGTCCCAGAAAGAGCACAGAACTCCAGAGCTCATCTAGGCCATGAGATTCTTACCCCTGTTCTTGTTTGTCATGGAGCCGCTTGGGCAGTCTGGTGAGGTTTACAGACTCCTCAGAATAGTTTTTAAATATATACAATAAAATACATAGCATTACAAAAGAAGCCAATTATAGTAAAGTAAAGCTATAATTTTTCCCATCCAAGCTCACAGCCCACCTAAAATATGACCACAGATTTTTAAAAACATGTTTTTATTTATTTTTAATATTCTTTTCATATACACCTCTTTTATATGAGAAAATTTTCCCCATCCTACCTCTCCCTTCTCTCAGTGCCTCCCTCTTTCTCACTCATACATTTTTGGGGGAGATCATCCCAATATAATCAACTCATACCTATGCCCTCCCTCTGTCTATGTAGACTCCTTCTAACTGCCCTAATAATAGATATGTAAACAGTTTCACTTTATTGAGTCCCTTAGGATTACTGTCTCATGTTTACCTCTTTATGCTTCTCTTGAGTCTTCTGTCTGAATGTCAAATTTTCTATTCAGTTCTGCTCTTTTCATCAGGAATTCTTGAAAGTCTTCGGTTTCATTAAATATCCATTATTTTCCCCTGAAGGATTATACTTGGTTTTGCTGGGTAGGTGATTTTTGATTATAATTCTAGATCCTTTGCCTTCCAGAATATCATATTCTATTCCTCTCCTTTAACATGGAAGCTGCTAAATATTGTGCAATCCTGACTATGGCTCCACAATATTTGAATTTTCCTTCTGACTGTTTGCAATATTTTCTCCTTGACCTGGGGGTTCTGGAATTTGGCTATAATATTCTTGGGAGCTTTCATTTGGGGATCTCTTTCAGGAGATCAGTAGATTCTTTCAATTTCTATTTTACCCTCTGGATCTAAGATGTCAGGGTAGTTTTCCTTAATAATTTCTTGAAAGATAATGTCGAGATCTTTTTTTTTCTTTTGATCATGGCTTTCAAGTAGTCCAATAATTCTTAAATTATTTTTCCTCTGTTTTCTAGGTGAGTTGCTTTTCCAATGACATATTTCACATTTTCTTCTATTGACTTTGTTTTTGATGTCTCATGGAGTCATTAGCTTCCACTTGACCAATTGTAATTCTTAAGGAATTATTTTCTTCAGCAAGCTTTTGTACCTCTTTTTTCCATTTGGCCATTCCTGATTTTAAAGGAGTTATTTTCTTCAGTGAATTTTTGTGCCTTTTTTTAGCCATTAGTCCATTGTGTTTTTTAAGGTGTTATTTTCTTCAGTACTTTTTATGCCTCTTTTACCAAGCTGTTAAATCTCTTTTCATCACTTTCTTGCATCATTCTCATTTCTTTTCCCAATTTTTCCTCTACCACATTATGTTTTTCTTGAACGCTTCCAGGAATTCTTGTTGAGTTTCAGGCCAATTAGTATTTTTCTTTGAGGCTTTGCTTGTATCTGTTTTCATATTGTCTTCTTCTGAGTTTGTGTCTTGGTCTTCCCTGCCACCATGGTAACTTTTTATGGTCAAGTTAATTTTTTGTTTGTTCATTTTTCCAGCCTATTTCTTCAATTTGAGCTTTAGGTTAAAGTTGGACTCTGTTCACCTGGGGATGGGGAGGCATTACACCAAGCTTCAGTCTTTTTTATGCTGCTGTTTTCAGAGCTAGTTCTAGAGGTCTGCAAGTTTTCAGTGCTTCCAAGGTGGTTTTATCCTCGGAGAAGTGTGATCACTGCTCTCTCTTGCTCTGTGCTCTGGTCTTTAGTCAGGAAGGGGCCCTGTTCCCCTCAAGCAAAGTGCTAGTACTGGTGATCCTCTTGGCCCTGAATATGTGACCAAGGCCCCTGTTTCCTTGTGACTAATCACAAATGCTTCTCTGTGCTCTGGAATTGCAACCCAGAACTTAATATGGGCAGTAGAGTTGTTAATCAGTGTCAGCCACATCCAGTGTCAGCAAAGGCTCCTTATAATCTCTTTGTGACCAGTAGTCTGACCTCCTTACTGTCTCTGGGCTGCTGCTGCTGTGCCAACCATCTCCCGGTCCCATGGCTGGTGCTCCTGCTACACTCCAGGCCTGCAATACCACCCCGGTGTCACAGACTACTCCTTCAAACCTCCTATGTTATCTTAGGTTGGGAAATGTCTCCCTCTGACCTTTTGTTTGCTCTGCTATTCATTTGAGATATTATTTTAAAGTTCTTTGGAAGGGAATGTTAGAAATATTCACCTGGGTCCTCCCCTGTACTACTCTATCATGACTCCCCCACCACAGATTTCTTGAGCCCAGGTTAACAACCCTTAATCTAGAGCAATATTTCATTTTAACCAATGGGAAAACTGAGGCTCAGAAAGGAGTAAAGGGGCGGAGCCAAGATGGAGGCTGGAAAGCAGGGACTTGCTTAAGTTTTCCCCCAGGTCCCTCCAAACACCTATAAAAATGGCTCTGAACAAATTCTGGAGCTGCAGAACCCACGAAATAGCAGAGGGAAGCAGGGTTCCATCCCAGGACAGCCTGGATGGTCACTGGGAAGGGTCTATCACACAGAGATCAGAAAGGAGAAGAGCAGAGCCCAGTGTGGACCATGCCAGGACCAACCAGACTGGCAGCCAGGCATAACAGGCCATAGGGCCCTGAATCATTGAGCCATGGCAGTTACCAGACTTCTCAACCCACAAACACCAAAGACAACAGACTAGGTTAGCAGGAAAAACGGCTGGGACAGAGTGAAAGGAGTTCTTGGTCGGCCACTGCCCCAGGGGCGGCAGAGGTGGTTCAGCTCTGAGGCTGCTTCCAGAGCTACAGCTGCAGTTGCTTCCAGCCCCAGGCCCACCTGGTGGGAGGAATTAAGTGGTAGATTAGAGCGGGAGTGAAAAGCCTGCTTTGCCCTGCCTGAATCTGGGCCACAATCCTGGTTAGTGGTTCTTGGGGGAGAAGGAGCACTGGTGTGGCAGAGCTTGCTGTGTAGAAGTAGCTCTGAAAACAGCAATGCAGCCCCTCAAGCTTGGGACTCTCTACTCTACAAGCAGTCAAACCCCGACAAAAAGCTCAAGGGTCAAGTAGTTGGCTGGGAACATGAAGAGGCAGCAAAAACAATCTCAGATCCAGAATCAGACTTTGGAATCTTTCTTTGGTGACAAAGAAGACCAAAACATACAGCCAGAAGAAGTCAACAAAGTCAAGGAGCCCACATCAAAAGCCTCCAAGAAAAATATGAATTGGTCTCAGACCATGGAAGAGCACAAAAAGGATTTGGAAAAGCAAGTAAGAGAGGTAGAGGAAAAAATGGGAGGAGAAATGAGAGTGATGCGAGAAAACCATGAAAAACAAGTCAATGACTGGTTAAAGGAGACCCAAAAAAATACTGAAGAAAACAACACCTTAAAAAACAGACTAACTCAAATGGCAGAAGAGCTCCAGAAAGGAGGAGTAACTTGTTTAAAGTCACAGAGATTGGGAGTGGCTAAGATGGGACTAGACCCCAGGTCTCTTACCTGACCTAGTATTCTTTCTGCTACTCCATATTCTTACCCATAAAAGTACTGGACTTGAACTCAGGAAAACTTGGGATCAGATTCTTCCTCTGCCATTGACTTGCTGTGTGATCCTGGCAAGTTTCTATCTGCCTCAATTTCTCCAATTGTAAAATAGGAGAAATACTAGTACCTATCTCCCAGGGTTGTTGTGTAGATCAAATGAAATAATATTTGTAAAGCACTTAGCCCAGAGCCTGGCATACAGCAGGTACTTAATAAATTCTTATTCCTGACCCGCCCCCCCACTTCCTGTGACCCTGTTGTTGTTGAGTCATTTCAATTGTGCCTCACTCTTCCACAAAGTGATATATAATTTCTAGCTATTCTTATTATTTTGACTCAAAAGCCAGCCTTCTATCTTCTCCACTCCTATCCCTTACTTCTCAACTAACGGATTGTTGTTCAGTTGTCTCAGTCACGTCTGACTCTTCATAACCCCATTTGGGGTTTTGTTGGCAGAGATACTGGAGGGGTTTGCCATTTCCTTCTCCAGCTCATTTGGCAGAGGAGGAAACTGGGGTACACAGAGTGAAGTGAATTGCCCAGGGTCACACAGCTAATAAGTGTCTGAGGCCAGATTTGAACTCAAGAAGATGAGTCTTCCTGACTTCAGGCCCACCATATATCCATTGCAGTGCCACTCAGCTGCTGCCCACCCCTGTGTGACCCTGGGTAAGTCTTTCAACCTCTCTGAACCTCTGAAGCCTGAGTTGTCAAATGGGGATTAAAAGCACCTGTAGTACTAATCTCCCATGGCAGGTGTAATGCATGCAACATACTCTGCAAGCCTTTGAGTGCTGTTGAAATTCAGTTACTAAGATTATTATTCAATTATGATTTACAGGAGAACCAAGCCAAATGCTCCAGTCTCATCCGGGTGACATCACTGGGCATTTGGAGCAGATGATGCGTGGGAGCAGCAGGGAGGAGGAGGAGGAAAAGAAGAAGGGGAAGGAGGAAGAGAAGTATGAGGAGGAGGAAGGAGGCAGAGGAGGCATCCATGGCAGCATCTGAGCCCGTTCCCTGGTGGCTTTGTGAGCCCCTCCCCACAAACCTGATGGGGAGCTCTCAATTTGGATGGCTTCCCAACAAAAATAAAAAATAAAAGCTGGGCCTGCCAGGTGCAGTCTGATTAAGCAGCCATTCTGGCAGCTCCCAACACTAGCGGCAAATGAGCAGATCTGGGGTGCTTTACCCCTCCTTTCTGGGCCTTCGCTGCCAGGCCTGGCCAATGGCATTACAAGGCAGCTGAGGGCAAGCTTGGGAACTCCTCAGTGGGTCACCAAAATGCAGAGTGGGCTGGCTGCCACAGAGGTCAGATAGCTACTGGGGGACCACCCTCCCTTTTAGAGGTGCTCCCAGGCAGCAAGGCCCAGCTCACCCTTCACCATGTGGCTGGTGACATCCCATTTGACACAACTTGGCTCAGCTTCTAACAGGAGAGGGTCAGTAGTGTTTCTGGCCTTCCTGGATGAGATGAAATCGCTTCCTTGTGTCTCCCAAGAACTGTGAAGGCTCTTACTGGAACTGGAGAGGCAGCCCAGTGAGAGTGATAACATCTAGTGGCTTGGAGACCATTTCCTACCTCTGACACTCACTAGCTGCACTGTACTGGGCTAGTCAGTCAGTCTCTCTGATCATCCCACACTAACAAAATGACAGGTCCTGGAAATTGACATGTAAGAGCCTGGTACCAGTTGGGAATCTAGGTATGCTTGGCTCATAGAGCTCCTGTCATGTGAATAACTCATCACCACTTGGTGGATACGACCCTCTTCCTTAAGCTTACATTTCTCCTCAGGATGATTTCTCATCATCCAGATGATTCCATTTCTGATTATTTTCCCCCTTAAAACCAAACCAAAATTTGGCAGAGAATAAGTCCAAATAACTAATGCAAGTGCATTGGATACAGAACACATCACCCCCACACACACACTCAAAAGTCTTCAGGGGCTCCCTATTGCCTCAATGATTAAATTTAAAGCCCTCAAAAAGCTGGCTCCTATGGCTACTGTGGGGCTAGAAAAGATCAGGGCTCAGACTCAGAAGAAGACAAAGCAGCTGCCTTTTCTTTTCAAAGAAAAATATACAGTGGTCACAAGCCTAAAGAGAGGTCTTGGAGGAGCTTAGGACTTTAAAAATCATATAAGAGAGGTTGAAAAATTAGGAAAAAATAAGAGTAATGCAAGAAAATTATGAAAAAAAACTTAGTCCTGAATGAAATAAAAGGATATTTACTGAATTAAAGGACTTTCAGGTATTTATGAGGAAAAGACCAGAACTGAACAGAAAATTTGTTCTCCAAGAATCAGGAGAAACATAAGGTAAACATTAAAGACCAAATACAAGGGATTTATAAGGTCAAACTGTTTCTTATATGGGAAAACATTGTCTGTAAACACTTAAAAATGTTATCATTTCTTGGATAGTTTGAAAGAGTATACATAGATAGAAGGCTTGGGGTTGAGTTGAGTATGATGGGATGATCCTAAAAAATAAAATCAGGTAGGGAGAGATAAAATGAAGCAATTACCTCATACAAAGGAGGCATGAATGGAAGATCTGTTACAATGGAGGCAGGAGGTGGTGGAGGGCTTACAACTTACTTAGAACCTTATTCTCTTCACAGCTGGGTTAAAGAGAGAATAACATGTATTTCTGGAAGGGTATAAAAGTCTTCTTAACTTATAAAGGAATAGAATAGTGAGGGGATGGGATAAGGGAAGGACTCTTAGAAGGGTGTACAAATCAAGAAATAGGAGGGTAGGTAGAGCACATAAGGGAGGGATTCTTAGAAGGTTGGGTAAATTAAGGAACAGAAGGGTAAGGGGAGGGGATAAAGGATAGCAGAATGGATTAAAAATCAGAATTTGACAATATGTTGTTTACAAGAAACACATTTAAAAATGAGAGATACACATAGAATAAAAATGAAAGGCTGGAATAGAATTTATTCTGCTTCAGCTGATTCAATAAAAACAGGGGTAGCAATCATGATCTCAAACAAAGTTAAAGCTAAAATAGATTTAATTGAAAGAAATAAATAGGGAAACTACATTATGGTAAAAGGATAATGCAGTAATATCAATACTAAACCTACATGCACCAAATGCTATAACGTCTAAATTTTTAAAGAAAAAGCTAAATGAATTACAGGAAGAAATAGCAAAGCTATAATAATGGGGGGACTTCAACCTTTCCATCTCAGAACTAGATAAATCTAACCAAAAATAAATAAGAAAGAAGTCAAGGAGGTGAACAGAATCTTAGATAAGCTAGATATCTGGAAACAACTGAATGGGAATAGAAAGGAATGTGCCTTTTTCTCAGTGGTACCTTTACAAAAATTAACCATATGTCAGGGCAGAAAAACCTTATAGATAAATAGTTAAATAAACTAACTTCATAGTTAAATAAAAAAGCAGAAATACTGAATATATCCTTTTTAGATCATAATGCAATACAAATTATATTTAATAAGGGACCATGGAAACACAGCAGTACCAGATCTCAAATTATATTATATGGCAGCAATTATCAAAGCTACCTGGTACTAGCTAAGAAATGGAAAGGTGGATCAGTGGAAGAAAGCAGACATACAATACACAGTAGTAAGTTATCTTATTAACCTTGTGTTTGACAAATATAAAGATTTAAGCTTTTGGGATAAGAATTCACTATTTGGTAAAAAAAAAATGTTAGGAAAACTGAGAAGCAGTCTGGCAGGAATTGGATACAGACCAATGTCTCATACCATTTTCCAAGATAAAGTCAAAATGGAAACATGACTTAGATATAAAGGGAGATATCATAAGAAAATCAGAAGAACATGGAATATAGTACCTATCAGACTTACAGATAAAAGAATTTATGAATAAACAAGAGATAGAGAGCATTGTAAGATACAAAATATATAATTTTGATTATATTAAATTAAAAAGGCTTTGGACAAATAAAACCAATGTAGCCAAGATTAGAAGGAAAGCAGAAAATTGGGGGAAATTTTTATAGACAATTTCTCAGATAAAAGTCTCATATCTCAAATATAAAGAGAATTTTGTCAAATTTGTAAGAGTTTCAGTCATTCCCCAGTTAATAAATGGTCAAAGGATATGAACAAGCACTTTTTCAATGAAATCAAAGCTACATATAATCATATGAAAAAATGCTCTAAATTACTATTCATTAGATAAATGCAAATTAAAATAACTTTGAGACATCATCTCATACCTATTAGATTGCCCAAAATAGTAAAAGGGGAAAATGGGAAATATTGGAGGGAAAGTGGAAAAATTGGGACATTAGTACACTGTTGGTGGAACTGTGAACTGATCTAAGCATTTTGGAGAGCAATCTGGCATTATGCCCAAAGAATTATAAAACTGTGTGTACCCTTTGACCTAGAAATACCACCATTAGGTTTACTTCCCAACGTGATGAAGGAAAAAGGAAAGAAAAAACCTGTATGTGCTGATAGATATAGATATAGATATAGATATAGATATAGATATAGATATAGATATAGATAGCAGCTCTCTTTGTGATGGCAAAGAACTGGAAATTGAAGGGATGCCTGTCAATTGGAGAATGGCTAAGCAAGTTGTGGTATATGATTGTGATGGGATACTGCTGTGCTGTAAGAAATGATGAGCCCAGGGATTTTAGAAAAACATGGAAATACTTGCATGAAATAATGAAGAGTGAAATGAGCAGAACCAAGAGAACATTGTATTACAGTAACAGCAATATTGTTCAAAGAACAACTGTGAATGACTAAGGGATTCTGGGTATTATACATACTCAAATCAGCTACAAAGGACCCATGAAAGAAGATGGTGTCTACCTCCAGAGAAATGATAAATAGAAGTATGCATAGTATGGTTGTGTGTGTGTGTGTGTGTGTGTATGTGTGCATGTATCAAGGTCTCTCTTAAGAAATTTTGAATTGATTGTGTGACATTGGAGGCACTGGCACAGGACTGCTCAGCATGGTGTGCCCACATCAGAGAAGATGCTGTGCTGTATGAGCAAAGCAGAATTAAAGTAACTCAAAAGAAACGCAAGATGTGCAAATTTAGAGAATCCACCCCAAATGTTCACATGGGCTATTTGTGCCCTACCTGTGGTAGAATATTCCAAGTTCCTATTGGACTGATCAGCCAGTCAGACACACTGTAACTTGACTTTAGCATAATGATGTCTTGGTCCACTTCGAGAACAAAGGACAACAACCAACCAACCGCCATGTCAAGTGGTGGCCTTCTGTAGTGTAGGGGTGGGGAGGGAGGGAGACAGTTTGGAACTTGAAATGTAACCAAAAAATAATTAAATGAAAAAATGAGGAAACTGAGGCAAACAGAGGTTAAGTGACTTGACCAGGGACTTGCAGCTAGTAAGCATCTGAAGCCAGATTTGAACTCAGGTCTTCCTGACTCCAGGCCCAGCACTCTATCCAGTGTAACACCTAACTCAGGCTTAGCCCCTTTTAGCACCAATGCTGATTTTACTTTTATAGTCATGTGTTAATTAATTGGTACAAAGTAAAATAATTAAATTTATTGACTTAGAGAATCATTCTCAAGCCTTTTTACATTGTTACCAAACCTTCGAATATGCAGCAAGACCCCTTTTCGTTTGGCCTTGAGTTCCCAGGATTTGGGCACATTCTTTAATCTTTCATCATGAAATCACACTTTTATCGCCCTGGATATTAAGTGGACCTTTGAGGAACAGTCCATTTGTCCAAGACTAGCCTCAATCATGGCCCGCAGTTTTTCAATAGGGTTTAAATACGGCAAGTTCCCAGGCCATAGAAGCAGGTTTATCTCCATCTCTTGGATACATTTCTTAATTTGTAAAATGATGTATGGTCATGTTGAAGTATTCTATCTCCATTTGGGATTTTGGTGACTCCAGAAGAATCGTTCTCTGCTTTTATCAGTATAGTTATTAGAGTTCATCATTCCCTCAATGCAGACCAGACTGTGAGGCCCACTAGAAGTGAAAGATCTCCAACACATTGGGGGGGGAGGGGGTAAATGTTTTACAGCCTGATGAAGATAACCAAGTCTTACAGGCCCACCTGGACAATGGGTTTGGTACAGCCTTGAATGAAAAAGGAAATTTAACCAGTAAAAATGACCTTTTTTCAATCTTCAGTATTCCAGTCATTGTCATCTTGCCTATGACAAGGCAACATTTTTCCTTCATACCAGCAATTAGTAGCTGGTTTTTCTTTTACTGGTCTTCTCACTGTTTTTCCAATTTCAAGAAGCCAGTACTTCATTGTCTACCAAATAATAATATCCCTTCCGGCTAACAGGTCCCTCTGGAGCCTAGAGGCAGCTAGGAGGTGCCACAGCACACAGAGAGCTGAGCTTGGAATCAGGAAGGCTTGAGTTCAAATTTGGCCTCAGACCCTTCCTAGCTGTGTGACCCTGGGCAAGTCACTTTGCCCTGTCTGCCTCGGTTTCCTCAAATATAAAATGAGGATAATCATAGAACCTACTTCCCAGGGTTGTTGTGAGAATCAAATGAAAAAGTACCCATGAAATGAAGTACACATGAAAAAGCACAATGCCTGGCACATAGCAGGTGCTTAATAAATGCGTTTCCTTCCTTCCTTTGAAGGGCTTTGCTTGTTTTCTGAGAATCCACTAGGCTGCTTTGCATCAACAGTTCTTGGTGGTGTTTTTCATTTTCAACTACACATTGTGCTTGGGTGTGACTGATTCTGTCTCGTGGTTGGCTTCAATGATCCTGGCAGTACTTGGCCACCATTTGCTGCAATATCTCTAATAGTCATTTAAGTGTGTTCTTTTATAGGTATAATTTCTATACATATTCTTGTAGTAATAATAGCCATTCTTAAAAACCATAGTATTAAAAGTATGGCAAAAAGAGAGTAATTATACATGTGCATAGGGTCTAAGCATGTGTATACACATGAACACAGACACAAATACATCATTTCAGTGTGAATATATATGTGTGTGGATGTGTGTGTATATACATATGTATGTATATATATATATATATATATATATATATATTCATATTCAAGCATTCAACCAGCAAGAACTAAAGGTGAAGAAACCTGCTCAAGCCAGCTTTGCCTGGCCAAAGTCAGGCACTCTGGACCACGCTGGCTGGAAGGAATCCTAAGCCTGTGTCAGGGCACAAGCATCAATAGAAGCTTGCACACATTACTTTTATGCTTACAGAATGAAATGATATCAGAACTATTGCTCAGCCCAAATACATTGCACACCGCAGATAGAAATCTTTCTAAAAGGTTTATGGAGTATATTGAATAGACTTTCCCTTAATGACTACACGTCTTCATTACAGACATGACGTAACCAGGCTTTGTACAAAGTAATGATAGCCTCGGGGGTATTGAAATGAGCAGTGCTGTTGGCTCATACATGTAATGGCCCCAGACCTCTGAGTTTGTCTCCTCACTTAGTTCTAGGCGGTTGGCCCTTACCTCATGCTGCTTGTCTATGAATTGGCCTCTGACAACTTATCTCTTTCCCCACTCCCATCTTCACCGCCCACAAAGGCCCCAACACAAAATGTGTTTCTTTGAATCTGTAATTGGCTGACAAAGCTTCCGATTCTTGCCTTACTCAGCTTCAAGGCCCTTGCTGCTTATCTGCAGGCTCAGGACCTCCGTTCTGCCTGGGTGAAGTTGCTGGAAGCTGGACCTGCAGAGAAGTGGGCCATTGCTGTAATTCACATCTCCTTCAGACAATCGGCTCAAATGTAGGCCTGCCTGCCAGCCATGCACACAGACAAGTGAACCTTATAATTTAGTGGATGGATTGTTTGCATTAAACATAATTGCACCACGAAGCAATACACAACAGAGAGCAGGGGAGAGGGTGACGTGCAAATGCAAAGCCTGTTATAGCGGGAAAATGAGGCAGAGAAAATACGTGTTGGGCTCCGGGCCTCCATTCCCAGCCATGCCATCAACATTGGGCATGTCCTAGCTAGGATTCCAGGGCAGTCTGTGCCACTTGATGCTTGGGAGGGGCGGGGCGCTTATAGGCTTGAGAGGCCCTAGGGTAGGGCTTGCGATGGATGGGTCAAGTGGAGAAGGAAGCAATGCTCTTGTTATCTCTGAACTCTCTTCTCCATTGGATTCCTGAGTCGGTCAGTTACATAGATACGTCATGTTAGGCTTTTACTGGAGCAATAAGAATGAGCGGCTCACAGAATCATAGGTTTCAAGTTCGACCTCAGAGCACATCTAGTCTACTCCCCTCACTCACTCATTCTATGTGCCTCCCAGTGGAATGTACTTTTACCCCCAGAGTGGGACACAGTGCCTAGCATAGAGTAAGTGCTTAATATATGCTTATTGCATTGAACTGAATGAGGAAACTGGGAAAAGGGAAGTGACTTGCCCAAAGTCATACACATAGATCCAGCATTCAAACCCTGGCCTTTAAATTTAGCATCATAGTGGAATGAAACAAAATATGGCAAAATACAGAAATAGCTTCCCATCTTAACCTCACCTTTCCCCTCACACTATCTATGAAGGGAGTGTCCCTGGAGAAGACTCTGAGGACTCCAAGCTTGATCTCTTCCTCCTCCCTTTGCAGTTATTGGGTTTGAGCAGTAGGTGGTTGTGGCAGGCAGAGGCTATGGTGACAAGTGACTAAGTTGTTGTGTCCAACCTCAGGGTTCCCAGTCTAGGGGTCGGTCCCGGCCATGGCCTTTGAACAATGGTTTGGACAATAGGATCACTGGTATGTAGATCACCACCATCCAGAAGCATTTCATTTCCTAGGGACTATCTGCTGATATGCCTGGATGATGTTCCATGGGCACCACCTGATCCAGCATCTGCCTTTTAAGGAGCTTCCACTCTGAGCTTCAGCATGACTGCAAATGAACTCAAAGGACACACAAAGACCCTCTTTGTTATTGAGATACTGGACAGACCCAAAGACAGGTCATTAACAAGCGAGCGGACGTTTCTGATGCACATACTAGGGGCGAGGAGCATCTCTGGAAATGTTCGTGTTGTAACAAGACAGGGTTTGCCCTCCCAGCTTCTCCACTGGCTGGTCTACAGACGAAAGGAGCTAGAAGCAGCTAGCCGATGCCTCAGTGCAGGGACAGAATGTGAGGGGATGGGAAACATGTCATGGATGAGCTAAAAGGAGAAAAAAGTAACCACAAAGAAATAAAACTACTGCATTAAGATGAAGGTAAGGAGTGGCCAACAAGATGGACATATAACCAAAATAATGGCAACCAAAAAAGCCAGAGGCAAGATGCATTGCTTAAGCACCTACTGTGTGCCAGGCATTATACTAAGCACTGGAGATATAAATGCAAGCAAAAAGAAAGACAGCCCCTGTCCTCCAAGAGCTTCCATTCTAATGGGAAAGACAACATATAAAAGGGAACTCCAAAGCAGGCTGAGGGATGGAGCAGTAGAAGGTACAGGGTGGTGAAGTCCAGAGAGTCAGAAGCTAGCCTGAAGGGGAATGAAGCATGGCCAACTTTGGTATATCCTCAAAATGGAGGCCCTGGCAGAAAGTCACCGGTGGAAGAAGGGGCCTGGCAGGCCAGGTGCTGAGGGAGGTTCCAGGGTGAGAAGAGAGCTGAGTCATGGAGCCAAAATCCAAAGGAAGTCAGAAGTACAGCCTGAAGGGGCCCCAGGCTGATCACATGTAAGAAATCTAGTGATTGCATTTCCAAACGGGACTACAGTAGTCAGTTTGGGGTGGGGTATACAATATTGGACTCGGGAGTCAGGAAGAAAGACCTGAGTTGAAATTCTATATCTGACACTAGTTGTGTGAACTTGGGCAAATCACTTAACCACTGTGAGCCTCAGTTTCCCCAGCTATAAAACCCATAGTAAATCACATGGTTGTCATGAGGCTCAAACATGAAAATGTATGAAAAGCTCCACATACATGTCAAACTAACAGTTTTTACTTCTGTGGGACTGGGATCTTTGGTTGAACTTAGGGACCACTATAACCCTCTAGCTTTTGGGGGGGTGAGGAGGGGTATCCTTGTGGCTTGCTGGCCATTCTCCACCCTCATCTCTGTATCATCCTTACCCTTGCGTGGACAGTGATGGAAACCTTGGGCTGAGCTACGTCTTGATTATCCCCAATTCTCCCCGCATGGCCAGCCCAGCCCATCTTCCTTCTCCAGTTCTCCAGCCAGACAACTGAGCAACGCCATCTTTGGCTTTTTTCTGTCGGACCATTCCTGGTTAGCAATGTGTTGTAGCCTGCTCATGCCCACTCTGGATGACCCACAACCCCAGTCCTCTGGAAGCTGAGGTATTCTATGACCTTCAGCCATGTGGCATCAACAGAAGCACATGAACAAGATGGGCCTTCCTATACCCCAAAGAAATAGCAAAAGGACCTAGATGTACAACAGTCTTTAGAGCAGCTCTTTTTGTGGTAGCCAAAACTAGAAGCCATACTTCTGGTGCCAGGAGCTTTACTGAGTGCCTGTCCTCAGGCACTGTCCTCCAAGAGAGGACATTCGACTGGAGGAGACAGCATGCAAACAACTACATACATGTTATATATGTGTGTGTGTGTGTGTGTCTAATACCATATTACATATTATACCACACATAAATGAAAAACCAAGACTTTGAAAGAATGAAGATGAAACATACCACTCACCTCCTGACAGGAGAAAACTGATGAACTCAAAATGCGGAAAGAGCCATTTTTAGTCATGGCTGATGTGGGGTTTTGTTTGGCCAGACTACGCAGCTATATGTTATTTTTATAGCTATATATGGATCTGTTTTCCAGTTTGCTTGTTTGTTTGTTTTTTATTTGCTCATTGGTGGGAGGGAGTGTCAGTGGGAAGGACAGATTAATAAAAAAAATTGTGTTACTTAAAAAGTAAAAACAATAAACCATATTTAAAAGATGGGCCTTCCTTTGTTTCTGGGAGAGGCTGTAGGGTCATCGGAAGCAGTGAGCCATTTCCCAAGCAGAGCATGCTTGCGACAGGCCCCCATTTTACCTTCCATGTCCTCGGGGCCTCCACATGGAAGGCCACTAGCTTGGTTTGAAGCTTCCATGGAATTCATCTTTCCCCCCTTCAGTTAATTTATTTGAACACAGCATTTAAACAAAGTAATAATTATCACTGAAGCTGTGTTTGTGCACAGAAATATGCAGGCCCCCTCTCCCCAGTCTTTGTCACTGGATCGTCATCCTTACGAATGGACCCCTAGCCCAACCAAGATGGCCAATGGCCTCTGAGCCTGCCTCCTTGCCTGCCGTGCCAGGGGTGTGCTCCAGCTGTCTGTGAGGCTCACTCCTCTGAGGCTCCACTTGCCAGCTGATCCCCTCAGACCCCTCTGAGATGTATACATCCTCCACAAGAAGCCGTTTAGGGGCAGGATATGCAGCAAGGGGTAGGGGAACATGGTGGCGGTGCCTTTTAAATCAAATAAGCAGACACGGTGTCTTCTCTCAGAGAATCAGATTGGCTCCAAATGAATCCAAGCAGGTTTCCATGATGTCTGGTTGATAGGTTCTGGTCACCCCCTCTCCCCAAACCTGAAGAGTACAGAAAGTACAGGGAAACCCACAGGCTACTGGGAAGGGGCCCAAGTCAGTGTGAGGGCAGCCCCGCCTACACCCTCATAGCAACGGTTTCAAGCAGCTGGAGACATGCTGACGTGGGAAGTCACACACTCCCAAGTGCCCTTTGGGAAGAAGACTGTGTGCCCACTTTCAGAACTGCTTCTTCTTTCATTTCTGGTACCGTGCCAGGCAGAGCACCAGAGATGGCAAGCTGACATAGGGGCAGATGAAGCTGCTTCTCCTAACACCTAATGGATGCCGTGAAACCCACAGGGTTCCACTCCGGTCTCAAACATGGCTTTGCTCAACTTTCCCCCAGGAGTTTCTTTGTAGTGGGTAAACTGGAACTCACTGGATAGTGCATATACACTTACTTTTAGGCTGATTAAGGATCTTCCAGGCTGGCTTTAGAAAAAGCGTTCTGTCTCTGCTACGTATGACCTTGAGAAAGTCACAACCTCTCTGAGCCTGAGTTTCCTTGTCTGTTAAATAAAGGAGTTCAGTTGGATGGCTAATTCTGAATCTATGCCCCTGAATGAGATCATACAGTAAATGGCTAAGCAAGCTAGCTATGTGACCAGGTGTATGGCATTAACTTCCCTGAGATTCACTTTCTCCATTTGTAAACTGGGATAATAACACCTGCATAGCCTACGAGTCAAACACAGTCGTTCCCAGGCTCAAGCAATGTTGTATAATGAGAAGAGCATTTGGAGCAGGAGGACCTGGGTCATGTCCTCTGTGACCCCTCTGGGCCTCAGTTTCCTCACCTGGTCCATTCTAGCTCTGACCCTAAATGAGATGATGCATACGTCATCTAACAGGGCTTTGTAAACTTTCAAGTACCATATACATTTCTATCATCATCATTAGTATTGTTGTGGTCTTGTGGGCTAAAGTACGCCTAGTGGTTCGGGTTAATTCAAGCGGTGTCTGAGGACACAAATAGGCTTAAAGTTCTAATCCCATCTCCGCCACTAAAGGGCTGTGAGACTTTGGGCAAGTTACTCTCTAGAATGAGTCACTAATCTCTTGGCCTCAGCTTCTTCATCTGTAAAATGGAACGGTTGAGCCAAAGTATTTCTAATTTCTGCCCTGGTAGCTGTAGAAACAAGTTGAGGAGACAAAACATAACCTTTGGTGTTCTCCAAAGATGAGACATGAGGCTAATCAGTGGCACGAGCTAAGTGTTGTGGGGACCCAGAGGGAGGAAGGACCATCATGGGCAAGGTGAGCAGTGGAGACCCCATGGAATAAGCAAAATTTGAACTGGATCCTGGATGATCGGGAAAGTTTGGAGAGGCAGAAGAGAGAGGAGAGGGCATTTCAAGTAGAAGAGGCAGAGTGTGTTTAAAAGGGGGACGCATCAGAGGCAAAAAGTGAGCACAGCATGTTTGAGCAGATTGTGGGGCTTGGGGCACAAAGTTTTTGTTGGATCATCAGAGGGAAAAAGGTTAGAAAAGTAGGTTGTGGTGCTACAGAGGGCCTAGAATGCCCGACCAAAAAGAGTTTGGACTTTATTCACTGAATGATGGGGGGGCAGGGTATGGGAGCTTGGGAGCATGGAAATGATATAATAAAAGCGGCCCTTTAGGAAGATTCATTGCTATGTAGGATGGACTGAGGCAAAGAGAGAGAATGGGGCTAGGCCCTAGCTTAGCCACTAGGGTAACCAGTTCTAAGGTTACTGTACTGATGAAGGTGTGAACAGGGGACAAATGTCAAGTCTTACACTTAGGATCAAACACTTAACTTTAGAAGTATAAGATGGGGTGGAGGGCGAAGGGGGATAGGAAGCAGGACATCTGAAAGAGATTTGGTGCCTTTGGTAGCCTGCAAACTCGTGAAGTCAATGGTGTGTTCTGGCAGCCAAAAAAGCTACCAAGACCTTAGGCCATATGAAGAGTGACAGTGTCCAGGCCTAGGAAAGTGATCATCCCACTATCCTTTGCCCTGCCAGGACTCTATCTAGAACATTGTGTTTGGTTCTGGGGGCCACATTTTGAGAAGGACATTGAGAAACTGGAGAATGTACAGAGGAGGCAGTCCAGGATGGTGAAGGGTCTTGAGATCATGATACGTAAGGACTAGTTGAAGGAACTAGGAATGTTGGGCCTAAAGAGGAGGAAATTTAGGGGGTCACATGATACCTGGAATTATTTCAAGGCTTGTCATAAAGAAGAGGGATTAGTTTCCTTCTGCTTGGCCCTGGAAAGCTGAACTAGGAGCAGAGAGGCAGCTTTAAGCTGGATTTCAGAAAGAACTCCCTAAGTGTGAGAGTGATCCCCAAAGCAGAATGGACCACCTTGGAAGGAAGTTGGTCCCTCCTCACTAGAAGGCATCAAGCAAAGACTGGAGGACCAGTGGTTAGGGATGCCACAGAGGGGTTCTCATTCAACTACATGGTTTCTGAGGCCCCTTCTTACTCTAAGATTCTGTAAAATGACGAGAGAGGACAGATGTGAGACACATTGTTGTGAAGCAAGAATGAACAGACTTCAGTGATGGACTAGATTGTACCAAAGTACACGGGAGGACTTAAAAGTCACCCCAAGTCTGAGTGACTGGGAGAAGAATGACTGAGATAGGAAAATCAAGCCATGGAGTCAGAGGGCAATGTAGGGGATTCATCTGCAGATAAGTGAGGGTTGCAGCCATGAGAGGAAATGAGAGAGTGAGTCTAAGAGAAGAGAAGCTATCCATGGGATGACAAGTGGCCAAAGATATGGGAAGAGAGCCAGGAGAGAGCAGTGTCATGGAAGCCAAGGGAGGAGAGATTATCAAGAAGGGGGAGGTAGGTGGCCATATGACAAAATCAGATACTACAGAGGATGAAGACCAAGAAAAGGCTATTGGATTTTGCTGGAAGGAAGTCAATGGTAACCTCTGAGTGCAAAATGTCAGTAGAATGGGGAAGACAGAAACCACATTAGCAAGAGTTAATGGGGATAGCATACGCCTCTGTAGCATAACAGATTTGAGGTCACCAAGGATGGCATTTCCAACACAGCTCGCTCCTTTAAAGCCAGAGGGGATTGCCCTACTGGGCTCTCTGGAGATGGGCAAGAGATGTTGTGGAGGTAGGATCGGTAAGACTTGGCAACTGATTGGATATTTCTCTTCAGAGAGGAGAAGCAAAGTTTCTGAGCCTGGTGACTGAACCAGTGGTGGCACCTTCTAGGAACAGGAAAGCCTGAAGAAGGAGCAGGTTTTGGGGGAAAGATTCAGACATGTTGAGTCTGAGTTACCCATGGGACATCCAAGTAGAGCTGTCCAGCAGGCAGTTGGGGATGTGGGACTGGGTCACGGGACAGATCGAGGGCTACATTTCTAGATTTGGGTATCATGGAAAGTTTCCTGTAGGACATGACAGTTGATCTGAGCCCAGAAGGAGGCTAAGGGTTAAAAGTAGTAAAGATGAGAAAGGAGTAAGTTGCAGGTGTGCAGATGTCCCTGTACAAAGACAAGGAGGTGAGAGATGAAGTGCTAAGTTCTGGAAACTGCCTAACAGCCAGTCTGGCTGGAACCCAGAGAGAGGCTGTTATTATCTATCCTTTTTCTTCAAAAGAGTCCACTGGTATAGGGCAGAACACCAGCTCTCATTAAAGGAAAAACAAATCCACAGCCAAATCCTGTGGCTGCAATTGAATACCACCAGCCCTTTGGGTCAGGCTTTTTCTCTTTTACCAGCACAAATATTCCAGTGGATCTGTGATCTCATTAGTATGAATCTTCCCTCCAACAATGCGCATGGCCAGTCCTGCTTGCCTGCCTGACCTGTGTCTCTTGTCCGTGTCCTCTCATAAATTCACCATAATCCTTGTCCATCCTACCCAGCATGATGGGGGCCTTCCTGCCCTTCTCTAGCTATTTCAAAGATACCACTGGATCATGAGGGCAGACCCAGTAAGGTAAGAATAGTCTGAGACAATAGCCCAAGGGCAAAAAGACATTCCTTCTCAAAGGCCCAACATGTGATCAGAGAGTGTGACATTAAATACCATGAGGCTCTCACTAAGGATTGGAACCACTTCCAAGGTTCCATAGCATCTAGAGTCTTCATTATCTTGGGCTAACAACACTGGGCCAAACCAAATGGAAAGCAGGTGGCTTCTTTTAGAGGGCAGTGAGCAGATCCAACATTTTCGGGAAATGCTGGAGAAAATAGCAGATGCATAGTCTTCCTTTTCCTTACTGTCTCCTTAAAGGTGGCTTGCTTCCTCTGCTCAAGAAGCGCCTTGGCTTCCAGTGGCCTCTAGGATGAAATAAGCTTTTCTGCTTTGCATTTAAATGCATTCCAATCCTGCCCTAGCCTTTCTTCTCAGCATTATTGCAAGGTACTCCCCCTCATTCACTCTTTTTGTCCTCCCCCAGGCCTGGAATGTTCTCCCTCCTCACCTCTTACCTGCCACACAGTGGAAATGTCACAGAATAATCCGTGTTTGCTGACCGATGAGCTACTGTTCCAAATACATGACATTCCACCTCCTGTTTGAAATGCTGCCCCAGCTCTCTTCTAGGATCAGCTCCAGAGCCTCCTCCTATACAAATCCTTTCCTGTTCCCCCATTCAGGTCTCCATTTCTTTTCCACTAAAGTTACTTTGTGTTTACTCTTCATACACTTCCTTCTTCCTTTTGGGTTTCCATGCTATTTCCCCCAGTAGAATGGAAGCTCCTTGACAGCAGAGTGGCCTTTTCTTCCGTCTTCGTACCCAAAGTATTCGGTACAGTGTGTGGCACCTAACAAGTCACCGAGCAATGCTTGTTGAATTGAATCAAAATGTGTCACTTAGACCCAACATTACTACTGGGGCCAGGCCTTATTCTATGTATTTTGTGACTTTACCAAAGTGAAGCTATCAGTTGGCCTTTCATTCACTTGGGATGGTAGAATGAATACAAAGGATCTGGGCCCTTTAGCTGAGTCATCATATTTTCAAGACTTGGAAAAGCCTGACCAACCGAATAGGTCTTTAACAGGCTGACTAGACATCCAAAGAAAATGAGAGGAGGGCTACTGAAGGGGAAAACTGGCGTCTTCCAGAAGCAGGATGACTCATCTCCCATTACGATGCCCAGGTACCCTGGTAAGGACCTACGTTTGGCCAAACCCTTGTCATTCTTTGCTTACGGCACTGGTAATGGTGCAAAATGAATAACCGAACCCGAACTACACCATGGTCAGGTGGAAAAGTAACTTCAAGCAAGCCAAGTGACAGCTCCTCTGGTGGTGAAGATTTTGACAGTGGGTGGAGGCAACGTAACACAGGAGATGGAGCAATGGGCTTGTCCTAGCCATGAAAGCAAGGAAGGGCAGGGTAGCCTATGTGAAAGCACCAGGAGCTGGATACAAGCAGAATGGAGGTGTCTGAAGTATTTACATCAGCCACTACTTTAGGCAGAAGCATTACAGGCTCCCATTAAGATACACGGACACTCAACATTATCTCCTACCATATTGAATTAGATTCAGTAGAATATAATTGAAACCATGACATAGATACCCATGAGTACCAAGTGGACATGCCTTATTCTAGTTTGTGACCTTACTAATTCAGTATAGTAGCAGACAATATATTAAGACATTACCAGTCATTAACAACTTAACACAAATGAAAGTATTGATTAGGGAGACCCTGAGGGAATGGACTTGCCATGGCCAGGTTGTAGGCCATTTTGGGGGGAAGACAGGCCATGAGGGCTGGGCCTGGAAGTCTAACTAACTAGTTAGAGGGGCCTGACAATATAAAACTAATGGACCCAAAGTCAAAGCCAGAAGGTCAGTAAGGACGGGGAAAGATGGTTCTGAGTCTCTGCTTCCATAGTGCCAAGAGGGCACAATTAGGGAATGAAGGTCAGGAATACAGTCCAAAATGTGCTTCAGGAGAGCCAGATCCAGTGGGCAGAAACAGTATTAGTCTCCACGGAGAGAGTATTTTGTCATTTACAAAGCACTCTTAAAACAGATGGGAAGCCAAGTCTAGGTAGACAGGCTAGTGGGCACCCCAGGTAACTGCACCAAGACAGAACCCAAGGGAGCAGGCAGAAAGCAGATTGCGAATAAAGCACAGGCCAGGCCAGGGAAGGGAAAGGGGTCCCATACCAGTAAGAAGGTCCTCACCAATCTCCCAACAGGGCTCTATCCTTGGGCTGAGGGTGGAGGCTGGCTGCCCTCTGCATGACTCCCCTCGGCCCTGTCCAGGGCAGGTAGGTCAGTGTTATCAGAGGGGCACGGAGAGCCAGAGGGGACAGGGCTCACCTCAGAGCTCTGTAGGTGGCCAGAGCAGCCAGTTATGGCCCAGAGACTAACTCAGGCTGACCTGGAAGGGATTCAGTCCAATTCAGCAAGCATTGACTGAGTACCTACTATGTGTTGTTAGAATGGAATCTCCCTGAAAGCAGAGGTTGTCTTGTGTTTCTGTTGGCATCCCCAGTGCTTAGTATGGTGTTTGGCACAGAGTAAATGCTTAATAAGCACTTTTTGCCATTCTTTCTTTTATTCATTTACACAATGAGGCCAAGCCCTGTGTGAGGCTCTGGGAAAAACAACAAAAGAAGTGACAGTCCCTGGCCTTGAGGCACTTCCATTCTCCTGGGCAGATAAAGCATGTCATAAAGTGTGGAGGCCAGCAGTGGACTTGCTGGCCTGTTACTGGTAGGAATGATGGCCCAAACACTGGCCTGTCTCTAGTTGCTATCTCTGGCTACTCTGTGGCTTCAGGCTCAGTTCCTCAGGAATCAGCTGCCCTAGTTCCTTCCCGCCCCACCCCCCTTTTGCAGATGCCTTGGGAAAAGCGGGAGGATTTCATCCTGAAATAGCAATCAAGCCCCTCCAGAGTCAGGGGCCCAGCTGGCGTCCTAGGCCCTGTGGGAGCCAGTGAGGAGGCCCAGGGGCAAATCTCAGCTGTTCAGTACTTTTCCACACAGACCCTGAGAGGTACCAAAATCTCTCCTCTGGATGCCAAGGGGCTTTGGGGTCCATTCAGTGAAAGAATGCTGTCCATGCCAGTGCCTCACATACATAGAATGACAGGGCCCCCTTTCACCCCAGAATAGGGAAGTTGGGGCTCTCTGCATCAGAGCCTGTAGTGACTCTACTCCCAGGACCAGGCCAGGGGCCTCCACGTGCTCCTGGGTTGCCTTGCAAAGACTCTCCTTTCACTCTGTATCTCATAAGTTTGCCTGGTGATGGTTGTTGTTTGCCCCTCATTTAAAGAGGACCAGTGATATGGAGTATGATGTCTCCAATTGTGCATGAATTGGATTTAAGTGAGGCAGCGTTGCACAAGGTCGCCAGCTTCATTCTCTCTTCCTGAATCGTCAAAGTCCAGTGGCAGGACAAAAGTCAGGAGGACTGGTGATGGCCCAGGATGCAGCAGATGACCTTGGCATCTTCGATGCATGACCAAGCTCCAAGTTCTCCATGGTGCCTTCTTCAGCTGCTTTCATAGCCATTGGAACGAACTGTTGTCATCAACCCATTCTGCCGGGGGCCATCTTCACAAGCTTGGGGTAGACACCCCCCCAACTCACTGATAGGTTTGAGGTCTGTCAGTTACTCTGAACCTGGTTTAGCCCATCTGCTGAGACAGCTCTGCCGGGGTGTGGCTACTATGCATGCTACAGCATCTTGGAGTCACCAGTGAAAGTTAGGTGACAGGTGAACACCAAAGGTAGAAGAGCAGCCCTGAAAGGAGCCCAGCAAACCCTCAGCCCAGAGGTGCTGGTTCTCCCTGAACACTCTATACAGCGCTTTGTCTGGCTATAGCCCTCTAGGACCATTAGAAGGGATATAACTGGGTCAGAGTTAAAGGAGTTAGACATTTGAGAGGGGGGAGGGGGGGAGAAAGGGAAGGGGAGAGAGAGAGGGAGGGAGGGAGAGGGAGGGAGGGAGAGAGAGAGAGAGAGAGAGAGAGAGAGAGAGAGAGAGACAGAGACAGAGAGAGAGAGAGAGAGACAGAGAGAGAGAGAAAGAGAGAGAGGGAGAGGGAGAGGGAGAGGGAGGGGGAGAGAGAGAGAGATATAACAATTGTGGGGATGAGGAAATGCTTCCAATAGGAGGTAGCACTTGAGACCTTCAAAGATTTCATGAGGCGAAGATGACAAATGAATAAATGAGTGAATGGATGAATGAAAAAGCAAGCATTAAGTGCTTAGTACAGACAAAGCACTGTGCTAAGTGCTAGGGACCTGAACAGAAAAACAAGCCTGCCCCTGCTCTCCAGGAATTCACATTCTAATGGGGAAGACAACACATAGACAAGGTTTCAGCTGCAAGTCAGATGCCAAGGTCTAGCGGTCCTTGAGAGGAAGCAGCAGGGCAGATGGCAATGCGTCTTCTTTAATGTCATTTGCTTTAATAAAGCCACATCTATTTCTTATGTAGAACCATTTGGAAGTGCCAAGGAATGGACTAACAAAAATAATTTTTTTCCATTTTATTTTATTTTTTAAAATTCTGACCTCAACAAACACCAAATAAAGCAAGCATTACACACACATTTTGGAGCAAGAGAAGATCACACATAAAACTGTGAATCTCCATTGCACAGAGCTTGTTTTTCTTTTCACGTATATAATAAATCCAACTTGTAACATTCAAAGCTGTCTTGCTTGTCTGTGATTACTTCTTGTAGGGTGTGGGGCCTGGAGTCAAGAAGACTCATCTTCCAGAGTTCAAATTTAGCCTCAAAAACTTACTACTTATGTGAACCTGGACAAGTCACTTCACCCTGTTTGCCTCAGTTTCCTCATCTGTAAAATGAGCTGGAAAAGGAAATGGCAAACCTAGTATCTTTGCCAAGAAAACCTCAAATGAGGTCAAAAAGAGTCAGATGCAACTGAAACAATTGAACACCTCCTGTTTGCTTTTCATTTGGGGGCAGATTGGGGGGGAGGGGCAGGAGGGACCTAAGCTTCCTTTTCTCTCCTACCT
>NW_023494534.1:42936-56373 GCF_011100635.1 Trichosurus vulpecula | reverse complement strand
GCTGATATTTCCTTAGGACTTTAAGGTCTACAAAGTGCTTTTTGTAATACTCTTAGAGTAGCTGGGCTTGTACCATTTCACATATGAGGAAATGGAGGTTCTGCAAGTTTGTGTCTGGCCCCTGGTCATCAATCAGTCAAAAAGCCTTAATTCAGTTCTTACCAGGCACCTTGCTATGGCTCTGGGCGTGGGGGGGATACAAAGAAAAAGCCGCACCAGGGCTTATTCTCTCTTTGAAACATTTATTTATTTTTAGTTTTCAACATTCACTTTTATGAGATTTTGAGTTCTAAATTTCCACCCCTTCCCCAAGACGGCATGCAATCTGATATAGGCTACGCATGGACAATCATGTTAAACACATTTCCACATTAGTCATGTTGTGAAAGAAGAATCAGAACCAAAGGGAAAAACTGAGAAGGGAAAAAAGGGAAAATTTGACCTGCATTCAGACTCCATAGTTGTTTCTCTGGATATGGATGGCATTTTCTATCATGAGTCTTTGGAATTGTCTTGATCATTGCATCACTGAGCAGAGTTAAATCTATCAAATTTGGTCATTGCATAATGTTGGTGTTACTGTGTACGATGTTCTCCTGGTTCTGCTCACTTCACTCAGCATCAGTTCATGTCTTTCCAGGTTTTTCTGAAATCCACTTGCTCATCATTTCTTATGGAACAATAGTACTCCGTTACATTCATATACCACAGCTTGTTCAGCCATTCACCAATTGATAGGCATCCCCTCACTTTCCAGTTCTTTGGAAACACAAGAAGAACTGCTATAAATATTTTTGTGTATATGGATCCTTTTCCCTTTTCTATGACCTTTTTGGGATATAGACCTAGAAATGGAATTGCTGGATCAAATGGTATGCACAGTTTTATAGCCCTTTAGGCATAGTTCCAAATTGCTGTCCAGAATGGTTGGATCAGTTCACAACTCCATCAATAATATATTGGGGTTCCAATTTTCCCACATCTTCTCCAACATTTTCCGTTTTCCTGTTTTGTCATATTAGCCAATCTGATAAGTGTGAGGTAGTACCTCAGAGTTGTTTTAATTTGCATTTCTCTAATTAATAGTGCTTTAGATAATTTTTTCATATGATTGTAGGTAGCTTTAATTTCTTCATCTGAAAATTGACCAGGCCTTGTTCTCAAAGAGCTTCTATTCCAAGGCGGGGTACAGTGTATAGAAATGAATACATGTGATGGAAATGAGCCTGAAAGGGCCTGCCATTAGTAGCTTGGGGAACCAGGAAAGGCCTCCTGGAGGAGGGGCCCCCTGAGCTGAGGCTTAAAAGAAGCCAGGAAGCATTCAAGTTTGGGAGGGAAGGCATTCTGGGCCTGGGGAACATCCAGTTCAAAGGTATGGAGACAGAGTTATGTCCAGGAAACGGGCAATAGGCCAGTATGGCTGGATATTAGAGCATGTGGAGGGGAGTGTAAGAAGGTTGGGAAGGTCATGGAGAGCTTTAAATGCCAACAAAAAAGCATTTTGTATTTGATCTTGGAGGAAATTGGGAGCCAGTACAGTTTATGGAGTAGGGGAATGACAGGGCCTGGCCACGGGTTAGGGAAAACTCCCTTTGGAGCTGGCATTCCAACCTCGATCTCTCCTGACTCCAAGTCTAGTGTTCTTTCCATGCCACAATGCACACGGTCTCTGCCATTGTTATTAGGGACCTACCAGAGTGACGTTAGGAGTCAAATATTGGGCAATGTGTTAGTCAAAACAGACATTCATTTGATCGCTATTACTACAATTACACATTTACTAAGTGTTTACTATGTTAGCTATTAGTTTCAACTGCTCCCTATTACTTCTGCCCTCATTCCTTCTATACCTTGTTTTAGGGTCACAGGACCTTAAAGGACATCCATCACTACCCCTTCATCTTACAGAAGAGGCACTTGAAGTTCAGAGATCAGAAGTGACTTGTCCAGGGTCACACAAGTAGAAAGTAGCAGAGCTTACACAAATATAAGAGGCAGGACCCACATAGATGGATCAAGCCCAAATCCAGAAGTGAAGAGATCTCTACAAACAATGGAAGAGGAAATAACCAAACCAATTGAACAATGAATAACTCACAAATACAATAACCTCCTTTGCAACTGATATAAGTTATTAAGTAAGAATAAGTTATAGGATCTTTTCTAACTGTAAATAAAATTCAATTTGGGGGTAAAAACGTGTGTGTTATCATGGGTAGCCCAAAAGTGTAAAGAACACGTAGAAATCCATATCTACTATTAACAAGGCTTTTATTACTGATAAGAAACCATAATTACACAAAAGAAGAGTGAGTAAAGAACACTTCAGCACAGAGAGAAGCAGCATGGACTGTAACGAGAACTCCAGATATCGAGGCAGAGGACTTGGTATAGATGAAGACTCATCTTCCTGAGTTCAAATCTGGCCTCTGATGCTAGCTAGCTGTGTGACCCTGAGCAAGTTACTTATCCCTGTTTGCCTCAGTTTCCTCATCTGTAGAATGAGCTGAAGAAGGAAATAGCAAAACCACTCCAGGATCCTTGCCAAGAAAACCCCACCTGAGGTCACAAAGAGTCAGACATGACTGAAACACCTGAACAACAATCCATTAGTTGAGAAGTAGGGGATAGAAGTATAGGAGATAGAGGGCTGGCCTTGGAGTCAAAAATGATAAATGATATATAGCACTTTGTGCTTTACAATATTATTCCATTTGATCCTTAACGATCCTGGGATGTAGGTGCTATTATTACCCCCATTTTACAGAACAGAAAACTGAGGCTGGGGGATGTTAGGTGAATTGTCTAAGCGTCACACAGCCAGGAAATGTCTGAGGCTGGATTCAAACTCAGGTTTTCCTGATTCCATAATTCAACATTCCAGCTAATATCTGTGGTAGGATTTGAATCTAGGTCTGTCTGACTGAGCACAGAACTATGAACTTCCACAACTAGGCCTCTCCCCAACTCAGTGAGATGCAGCATGCATTTATAGAAGGCTGCAGAGGGAATGTCGTGTACACCATAAGTCAGCTGAGGGGGGTAGGTTGGCTGAAAGTTTGCCATAACGATGAGGGCCATTCATGGGGAAATGCCTACTCCAGGCAAGGTCCCCTGCTCAAGTGGAGGGGGCAAAAGGGGTGAAAAGCACAGGTCCTCTTCTCAAAGAATATAGATCATGAGGTGGGAGGAAAGGCCATGAACTTAGACGAGTATTCATTCAGCAATCATGAATCAACTGCCTGCTATACACCAGGCCCTGGGCTAGTTGTGAAGATACAAAGGCAGTGACTAAATGTACAGGGAACTAGGCTAAAAAAGACTCCTATATATTAAAGAAAATCCAAAGTGATTTGTATGAAGGAGGGCACAGCAAGTGTGTGTGTGTGTGTGTGTGTGTGTGTGTGTGTGTGTGTGTATTGGGCTAGGCTTCCTGGACAAGGAAAAGGTGTGCAATGGAATTATCCAGCCAAAATGATCTCTGGGAGCTGGGTTGAGCAGGAGGGGTTTCTTCCCCATAGGGCCAAGTAGTCCGGTGGTGAAGCCCTGTTAATGTGGCTTTAATTGAGTGGGGTTAGCTGTAGCCAGGTGAACTCTAATGATTAGAGCTGGATATGAATTGGTGGTTCTGCATTTTCACCAGGGTCTGCTAAAATCTAACAGTGGGTGGCTAACAATGGCTTTCAGGTTCCGTTGGATAAGGGTAACCAAAGAAAGGTTAAGGTAGGAGGTGGGAGCAGAAAGGACAACCCTCAACCCGTTAGTAAAAGAGGGGTCTCCAAATTAGAACTCTTACTGGTCGGTAATGAACAGTACTTGGAAACGTGACCTTGGTTGGGAAAGCAGAGGAAGAAATAAGCAGTTACTGATACAGTGTCTGGACCCAACACTGCCCCAGCCCATCAGCAGACTTCCTAGAATAATAATAATAATAATAATAATAATAATAATAATAATAATAATAATAATAATAATAATAATAATAATAACAACAACAACAAAAAAGATTAAAGCTAAAGGCGGGCTCTTCTGCATTTTTCCCCAAGGAGGAACCTGGAAGTAGCCATAAAATGACGAAAGCAGAATTGTAGGAAGGTGGCCCCAAGAAAGGGCCACAAAGGCGAAGAAAGCGGGCCTCTCGGCTCAGTGGCAGCAGGGGAGAGGACAAAGGAGGAGGTAATCGGAGGGGGGGCCAGCCAGGGGAGGACCAGTGGGCAAAGAAAGGACACTCGACAGCCCCGCTAAAGTTGGCGCGGGGCTCCAGCCGCCGCCGCAGTAGGGTACCGCTAGGGTAGAGCGAGGCTGGAGGTGGCCGGGTGGGGTGAGGGGGCACCTTTCACCTGCCCTGAACCCCGTCCTCCACCCGGGCGGGACAGAGAGACAAAAGGCGTGCTCGCCGCGGCCGCCGCCCCGTGGGTGACACATAGGGGAGTGGGGCAGCTGCTGCTGCTGCTGGCGGTGGTCGTGGCTCCGACCCTGGAGGGGGGAGCCCCGCTCCCCGCCCCCGCCTCTGTCCCTGCCGGGGGCTCCCCGCGGGTGACGCTCCCTACTTCCCGGGGCGGCCCGGCCTCGTGGGCCATGTGAGTGCGGGCCCCTGAGCTCTGGGACCGGGTCAGGAGTCCCCGGGTCCGGTCCCGCGGCGGGACAGCGCGCGGCCCCTCCCAGCCCCCGCCCTCCCGCGCAAGCGCCGCCGGGGCCGCCCCCGCCGCCATGTTTCCCAGCTCCTCCCCCCCCTCCGCCCCGCCCGGCCGGCCGGCCCGCCGGCCCGCCCCTCATTCGCTCCCCCCACCCCCACCCCCACCCCCCGGAGGTCAGGCGGAGGTGCAGCGGCGGCGGCGGCTCCCGGGCCAGGGGGCCAAGGAGTGGGACCTTGCCGAAGAACTGGAGCGCCCGCCGGTCCGGCTCGGGCTCCGGGGACCGAGCACCCACCGGCGGGGCTAGGGGACGGTGCGGCCGGGCAGGGCAGGACAGGGCGCGGGGAAGCGGAGCGAGCGCCTCTTGGCCGACCGGGTCCACGCGGACCCCCAGACCCCGGGCAGCGACCGAGGGAGACAAGAGCAGGGGGAGGAGGGAGGGCTAGGAAGGAGAGCGCGAGTCTGCCGGCCCCCCTCCTCTACCCCCGAACCGCGGGTGCGGGGGCTCCCTCTTCCTGACACCCCCCTAGCCGTGCCCCCAGAGGAGAGGCGGCCCGACGGCCGCACTCCATGACCGTGGTGAGTGATCCTCGGCGGAGCAGGGGGTCTGGGACCAACGAACTGGAGTGGGGGGTACCCGAGACCCGCCCGCTGGAGGGGGGAAGTGAGCCGGGGAGCCCAGAGCCCCTCCCCAGCTCCTAGCTAGCCAGCACGGGGACCCGCCGGACAGCTGCAGGTCCAGAGGGACGGAGCTCTCCCTCCCCGGCACCCCCAACCCCACCCCCCGTCCCCCTCCACTGCCTCCTGTCGCAGTCCCAATCTGGATTCGCGTCCTCTCCCGCCCCCTACCCCCCGCCTCGGCACCCGTGGTCGGACCGCTTGGCGGTAGTTAGAGGTGTCCGTAGGTCTCCTCCCCTCGCCTCATTCTCCCCCCCCCCCCCCCTTCTCCTCCTCAGAGCGCTTCCGACCCCTGAGCGCGGCGTTCAGTGTGCTGAGGGCTCGGCTCACCCTCTTCCAACTTGGGAATCTGCGGCCGGCCTGGGTGCTCACACCCTCCTTCCGCTTCCCCCATCCTGCCGCCTCTCCCTCTGGGACGCTGCTCGGTTCGCTTCAGTTTGGGAGAGCCTTTTCCCCTGGAGGCGGGGATCGGACCATCTCGGGTGGGCCATGGAATGGTTCTTTAATAGGTATCATCTAAGGTACTTGCAGTTTTTCTTTTGGTGGGAGAATGGCGCTTCCCTCGAAGTGATGGGGCACCTGGTACTCCTTCGCATGCTTTCTCCCCCAAAGGCTGAGCGCCCCGGGGTTGGGGAGGCGGGACAGGACGGGCTTCTCCGGAGCGGAGGCAGGGGAATGGCTCCTTTTCTTCTCCGGAGGTTGACTCTGGCCGGGCGAGGCGGGGATCGGGGCTCGCGTCTCCAAAGCGCTTTTCCTGGTTTGGAATAAAAAAGCACTTGAGCAGTGAGGATTGCCTGATTAACTTGCATGTTGGAAACGTTTAATTGTGGGATTCTAAAAGGCGCCTTTCCTTGGCCAGGCACCTGTCCAAGGCAAGTTTTCTTTGCTGGGATTTTGCGAGATCTAGACTTTGCAAACTGTCGGACCCGAAGGAGGAGGGGAATGGGGGGCACTTGCATTCTGTCGATTTTACCGGGTTCTGTTTAGTCTTTGGATCATTTCAGCCTTTGCCTGAGCAGTTAGTTATTAAATGTATTACACCTTTTCCCCCAGTCCCAGTGTTTAGTTGGACCGTTTGCTCGGCTTCCCCTATCCCAGATTCCTGGAGCTCAGGGTTCGATCCCCACCGTTGGACCTCCTGTCCTTGGGTCCCCCCCCCCACTCCTCGGACCCGTAGCCCCAGTATTCAACCCCCCCCCCACCTACCTTCTCGGACCCGTAGCCCCAGGGTTCAGTTGGACCATTGGTCGGTTTCTCCGTTCTGGGACCCCGCGGGCTCAGGACTCGATTCGACTATTGGGCTTCCCCTCCTTCTCTCTTCCTCCGACCCGGTGGTGTTCCGTCCGCCTCCCCCTTCTCAAAGTCGGCAGCCTAAGTGATCCACCCCCGCTCCCCCGGGCCCTACCCCTTTTCTTTTTTCTAGAGCTCTTGACTCTGTGTCGGAGGTGGAAGGTGCAGGAGAATGGGTGTTTGTGGCAGCCACGTGTGGGGCTGCGGTCTAAAACAAAAACATTGGCAAATGATCCCATTTTAAAATAAGAAAAAAATTTCGAACTTCCAGTCGGATAATTCTATATAACATCTAATCGGCATCTTCGGCATCATATTTAAAAATGTAAGTCCTTCCCTCCCCGTCCCTGTCCCCGTCCCCCCCCCCCCCCCGCCAAAAAAAAGCCCACTTTACCATAAGCTCCATACATTCAACTGATTTGTAACGTCCCGGGCACCGCCACGGCCACAGTTTCCACTAATTGGCAGCTTTGCTGAGCTCAAAAGAGAAACCAAATTGTGACCGAACGTAATAGCTGAATGTCACTGTCCTGGAAGCGGCTCTTTCTTTGGCTGGGGAACAATGGGACAGTTTGCCCTCGAGCAGCTCAGGGTATATTTTTCTAATAGATAAATGCAAGCCTTGGTTTCCCAAGGTTGTTAATTTGCCATTTTTATGGACACACTTTGCAAAGTGTGGTGTGAGAATGTGCAGGGTGTAAAATTGTTTGTGAAGAATGTCGTCTATAGGAGACCAGTGGAGTCTATTGCTTACCAAGGGAGTTTGATTACACAGACGTGCAAATAATTTGTAGTTTCCTATTGATTCCATGTGGGAAACTAATGGTTTTATTGTAGTATGAATGATGGGGTGCTGTAGGGAATAAGGAGACTAATCCCAGAAATAGGCCCACCTTTCCCAGGCTCCAATTTCCCTGGCAACTCTTTCTCCCAAGACAAGTGGTTAGAAGGAAAATGAGGAGTATTTATTAAAAGTGACTATATAGTTCAAAGAAACTCAGGAAAAACTACTATTTTTGGAATTATTTTGATCTGTATGAAATTTGAAATAAAGATTTTGCCCATCTGTTACCATGGTAATGAAAGATCTTGTGTTTTCCACTAAGAAGTGTGTCTGTAACTTATTCGAGTTACTTTGTTCTGGGTTTTTTCATGTGAACAAACAGCATTATACCTTTTATTGACTTTTGAATACTATGTTGTCTCTTCAGGATCCACTATTGGGAAAAGAAACTACTTAGAGACTGAATTTGGCTGTGGTAACCCCTATTCTTTGCCAGAGGCCCCAGAACTTCATGGGTTTAATACCATCTGAAATAAATCAAAGTTTTTCTTGTTCACAGAATATATTTTATATGTGTGTGTATATATATATATATATATATATACACGCATATGTGTACCTACACACATACATGCTTGCATGCATGCATGCCAGGAGGTGTTCTCCATTTTGTCTTTGTGAATTTTATGGTTTAAGCATATTTCACGGCATAGCTGGAATCATTTTAATTACTATTTGGTTTCCCTAGAATTAAAATATAAACTTATAGTTTGATCTGAAGCCACAAGAACTGAGATTATGGTAAATTTGAGTTTTGTTGATAAAGTCATAGAATTTAGACAGAAACAAGCCACAGAAATCAGTGCAGTTGCGCTTAGCCTGGGAGTGGGACCTTGGGAGGGGCAGGGTTTGGGTTTATTTTTTGTTTGAATATTTTGACTATTGTATTTCACTGTTTAGTTTCCTTTGTGATTCTATGTACTTTATTTTATGCATTAAAAATCTGATTCTGAGAAGAGCTCCCTTACACGTAAAGGTTTCTCCGTAAGAGAAAAGGTCTCTCACCCTGAGCTTGGTCTGCTCTAAATGGAGCTTCCTTATTTTACATTTGATGTGGCCTAGAGGCTTGGGGCGGGGGAGATGGACGGACACTCGGACACGTTGGGAACGAGAAGCTTGCTCACCTGAGTTCAGACAGCTAAGTTCCCACTAAGGTGCAGAGCCCAGGTTCTAGCTCCGACCTTCAGGTTCCAAAATCCTAGTACTTTCAAGCTCATCCAGTTGAACTGCCTTTCATTTTTGGTGATTACTAAAAAGTAATGCTCCAATTTCTTTTGTTCTTAAATCTTTGGGTCAAACTTAAAGTTTTCGTAACCCTTTGAGTTAATCTGACATTTTGTTCAAGAATTTTAGAGAACACCAATCTTAAAACTAACGATTTCCCAAATGAATGAAGTTCTTAGCAGTTAGGAGGCTTTATAAAATAAACTACTTTAAAAAAATCACATTGACTATTCATTTGAACTTTTTTGAGGTTTATAAAAATATGTGATGTTATCTGTATTTTTGAAATGTTTATTAGCTTGAAACTTCGTAGTTTATCTTAAATTTATTTTCCAAAAGCAATGCTTTATTGCAGAATTGTGAGTGTTTTTCCTTATGCATGGAGGCATGACTTGGGCTTTAGAAATTTTCTTTGGGGCCTTGAAAGATATTGTAATTTGGCTGGTTTTATGAGGGGGAGTGTTGGTACTTTGATTTCGTTGGTGGGAGGAGCTCCTGGTGTGGAAGCTTTCTCTACTGATCAGGTTCTACAAGTACCTTTTGTTTTTGGAGAGCCTTCTGGGGCCCAGAGCAGCGAGCATGTATCCAGAGGCAGGACCTGAATCCAGTTCTTTCTGATGCTGATGGCTTGGCACCACGGCCACTCAGTTTCCTCTTCCTGTTAATTGCCTGAGACTCTCTTTGCCTGGTAAAAGCTGAGGAGGCAGCGTTCTGCTCCTCCCTTAAATGATTAGGGCTGCACCTGTGCCTTCGTGCCTAAAGGTCGGGGCTCATTTCCTTCATTTGCCTTTTCTTCAAATCACATTCAGATTGTGGGTCTCTATTAGGGGAAAGCTGACAACCTTTTCATTCATTCACATAGTTATTCATGAATGAAGGTCAAATGAATGGAAACCTTTCAGGAGCACATGCCATGCTGTTGATGGATCCTCCGCTTTTCTTATCAAATCTTAAAAGACTGAAGCTGCCTCTTTGGGAGAAAAGAATTCTCTGGACAGAACAGCATCAGCTCCAGGACAGCTTGGGGTGGTGGGTAGAGTGCTGGCCTCAGAGTCAGAGATTCCATTTTCCTAACCCTTCTGCCAGGTGCCTCATGGGGCCCTCAGGATTTAAAGGCAAAAATGAACCATCCTATTTTCTCCAGGAACTTCTGCTCTGGGGGGCAGGTGGGGGTGGGGGGTGGGAGGGAGAGACAGGAGTATACAGATAAATCAATGAATAGTGATGGGGGAACATTAATAACCAGCCTTTGTATGTAGGAGGTAACATCTGGATTAATCCTTGAGGGGAGCGCAAGATCCAAAGAGGCAAAGGCGAAGAGGGAGAAACAGCACCAAAGGCCAATATAGCTGGCATATAATCAAATGAAAATGTTCAATACGATGAAAGTCCCCTGACGGCAGGGAAATTTTCATCTTTGTAGAATTTTGGTTGAATGAACATAGTGTGTAAGGGGGAACAATGTGAAATAAATCCAGAAGAGTTTGCTACAGTCAGCTTGTAAGGGACTTTGAATGTCAAACAGGACTTGTCGATGTTTTAGATTTGAGGCAATAGGGAGCCAGTGAAGCTTCACCAGCAGGGGAAGTGACATGGTCAGAGCTAGGCTTTAGAAATTTCCAGTTTTGGCAACGTTGTGGAGAATGAGAGGGGGTAGGTGGGAGAGCCTGTAAGCATATTTCAGCTAAAAGGTGATGAAGGAGTGAGCTTGGGTAGTGTCCATGTGAATGGAGAGGAAGAGAAAAGAGGAGAGATGTGAGGGCTGTTGTAGAGATAGAAATGGAAGGACAACACCAGATTGGATACCGTGTGGGATAAAGGAGTGGAGAGGGTCAAGGATGACTTGAAGCTTCTAAACCTGAGGGTGGGTTTAGGGGGAAGGTCATGAGTTTTCTTGTGGACATGTCAGGTTTGTGATTCCTACAGATTGTCCAAGTAGACTTGTCTAACAGTCCGGTAGTAAAAGGGGACGGAAGCTTGGGAGAGATAAGAGGCTGGATCTTCTAGTCATCTGAACAAAGATAGTTAAGCCTAATAACATCACATAGAGTTTAGGGATAAGAGAAGACACTCACCTTAGGGACTGGACATGAGACAATGCAGAAAAGAGACAGAGAAAGAATAGTCACAGTCACACAGGTAGCAGCAAACCAGATTGAGAACAGTGGCAGGGAAAGCTTGGGGGGAGAAAGGAGTCTGGAAGAGAAGGTCTTCTGAGGTCCAAAGTTGCCAAGAGCTTAGGGAGGATGAGGACTGAGAAGAGGCCATTGGCCAGACTGGTGAAGAGATCCTTGGCCATCGGTATGCTGGTTAGCCTGTGGACTCAGCCAGGCTGGTCCCTGGGCAGCAGACAGTCACAGGATTATAGCCAATGCCTTGTGAGCCAGGTAGATGTTGCCAGAGCTGACATGAGCCTCCAGGAGTATGACGCCTTAGAACAGAACTTTTGTGGGAGATGTGCCAAAGTGGCAAAATATCTGGAAACAAATATGTGATAGCGTAGAGAGAGCCAGAGGGCCCCGCTGAACTCTTGGCCCTGAGTTTTACTGGTTGGATTCTGCTGGGTTGGGTGGCCACTTGACCACCGTAGGGCTCAGTTTCCTCCTCTGAGAAATGAGCGAGTTGGATGGGATGGCCCTCTGAGAGCCTTTTCAGATTGAAAGCTCAGATCCTATGAACCTTCAGATGAAGTAACTGAGGCATGGAGAGGGTTGGGTTTTGCCTAAGGCCCCACGGCTAGTCACTTTCTGCCCAGGCATCCTTAGGGAATACACATGCGGTAAGTGGGAAGTCATTTTCAATGAGATCGTCTAAGGCTTCCCCAGTCAGAAAAATGCTGGCCCATACCCCTTTCTAGTCACCTTTTCCAGATGTGGAATTGTAACCTCTGGCCTTCCTTTGTCTGTCCTCCCAGTCTAGGGATGATTAAAGAAAGCTGCAGTACTTTCTAACAATCTCTGATGTCTCACAGGTCATTTGAGGGGCTTCCTCTGCTTGATTAGTCCAGAGATTCCTCACCTTTTTGTTCTTGGTGGCTCCCATGCTGTAGGGGATGAGTGTGCTTTTGTCTGCACAGGAAGCATTCGGTTCCTTTTGGGCCTCTTGGGAGTTTGGGCTGTTTCATGGGCAAACTACATTGGACTCAACCTTCATTTCCTTACAAAACATGGATCAACTTCGTTTTCAAACACCTGACTTCTCACAAATTACCACAGCTTGCCCAATTCTCCTGTTCAACTCCTAAATGTTTGTTCTTTATGATTTCATGGTCCAAACCCCCTTCCTTTGCCCCTGCCAATCAGAAGAAGCTGGGGCAGCAGGTGGGCAGTGCATGTCCAGCATCAAGGCCTGAGAGCAGGCAAAGGCTGTCCCTTGAAGCTGCTTGCCATTGGCTTTGCTGCTGCTGGCAGGGGCAGTTCCCTTCAAGGACCCGCTCCATCTTCTTAGTTGTCAGGACTTACTCCTTATCATCCTTGTAGAATTGGGGCCTCTGTGCTGACCTGGGTACAGGAGAGTTTTATCCCCCCCACCCCACCAATTTCAGTTGTATCCCCACCCTCCCCTCCCAGGTCAGCTCTGGGATTGGCATTGGGAGAGCTGGGCTCAGGATTCATTGATTTGCTGCTCTCCTCTACCACCCTTATTCTTCTCCCATGATGCCTTGCGTTGGTGGAGTGCTTTCAAATACATACATTTCAAAGCATTTTCATAGCAGTTCTTATTTGTCCCTTAGAGGAATCAGGTCTGGTAGTTATTACCCTTATAATACCAATGAAGAAATTGAGGCAAAGAGAAGTTATACCATGCCCAAGGATACCCACGCCCTAAGGCAGAAATGAGAACAGGCCTTTTACCTGCCTCTTCACTCTGTCCCAAGCTAGCAATGCCCTCAGGATGTTCATTTCCAGCCATTGGTGGATTGATGAGCATGAAGGAGCTATTGCTTCTGCCTCTTCCTGGGGCATAGGTTCTTAGTGGTGCATGGCAGGTGAGGTTGGGAGAGTTTCTCCAGGGCATGCATATTTGTGTCTCCCACAGGCCCTTCACATAGTGAGCCCTGGCCTATTTATTGATCAACGGATCTGTACAAGGACCGTGTGTGATAAGGAGGGTTGGTTGGAATGAGGAAGCAGACACAGAGATACTACTACTACTACTACCTTGTATTTCTCTAGTTCTTTAAGATTTGCAAAGCAATTGCCCCATGTCATCTCATTTGAGCCTCAAACCAGTCCTGTGAGGTAAGTGCCATCTTTATCCCCATTTAAGAAATCGAAGGTCAGAGAGGTTGTGACTTGCACAGGTTCCTATAGCTAGGAAGTATCTGAGGCAGGATTTGAAATCAGATCTTCCTGACTCCAAGCCCAGAACTGTCCATTGTGGTGCCACCTAGCTGCCTCGATGAGATCTCAAACAGGCCAGATCCCTGTCCCCATGTTCATTCTGTTGCTGTTGAGTCGTTTCAGTCATACCTGACTCCGTGGCCACATTTGGGGTGTTCTTGGCAAAGATCCTGGAGTGGTTTGCCATTTCCTTCTCCAGCTTGTTTTACAGATGAGGAAACAGAGGCAAACAGGGTTAAATGACTTGCCCGGGGTCACACAGCTAGGAAGTGTCTGAGGCTGGATTTAACTCAGGTTCTTCTGACTCCTGGGCTGGTGTTCTATCCATTGTACCTCCAAGCATCAGCATGTTTTAAAAAACAAATTCATGAAATCATTGATGGAGATCAAAGAGACCCTAGAATTCACCTAGTTCAATGCCCCC
>NW_023494534.1:0-42436 GCF_011100635.1 Trichosurus vulpecula | reverse complement strand
TGGGCCAACGCTGCCCTCTCCCTTAAGCCTTCCCAAAATGCTATGTGGGATTTGTTTTATTACAGTAAATGAAATTTCAGTCTGTTTGGAGTGTTTTGTACCAGCCCAGATGATTACACACACCCTGGAGAATTGTAAAGCCAGGATAAGCAATCAATGTCTAGGGTGATCTCTCAGCGATCCTTAGAGATAGTCAGCCAAATGCCATAACTAAACTCAAACGATATAAAGAAAACCAGCTCGTACATATGGATAAGACATCAGACAAGGAGAAAACTGTCCAAGCGTAGGTTACAATAAAGTCTATTACTGAAGAGGTACCAATGATCTCAAACTTTCCCTAATCTGACCAACAATGTGCTTTGGTTGTCCAAAGTCTGGCATCTGGCAACGGGAGGCCCATGGAATGCTGCCAGACTTCAGCAGCTGGTGGGGGTAGGGAGAGGCCCTGGCAAGAAAGTGGCCAAAAACAGCAAAAAGAGGCAAGGAGTTCAAGCTCACTTACACCTAACACACTGTAACTGACTGGCTCCCAGAAGGGAAGGGACAATGGGAAGATTGAGACACATGGGAGAAAGAAGTATAAATGGAAACAGAAGAAAGAAGAAGAAAGGACAGAGAGCACTGGGAAGAGAGTGATCAACAGCAAAGGCTGGCCTGGTGGGCCAAGGGGACCAGGAGGATGGGCTGGGCTTCCGACCAAGACCTCAAGAGCGATGACCAATATTGACACTGATGATGAAAATGGGGTCCAGCACCACGGAAGCCAGGGCCCCAAAGGAGTGAGAGCCCAAAGGCTGCACAGGGCAGCCTCACAGGACCTCGGAGGGACTGAAGGGTCTAGCCCTTTGAGCTAACTCAGCTCTTCCTGGATTCCCCTCTGAGAAATTGTGCAGTAGAGTCCACCAGGGGTCGGATGGGGGAGGGGGTGGAGGAACCACTCAAGGTGCTCCCACATGCTGCCACGTTTGCATTAGGCACCTGGTGGCACCACATTGGAGAGTGTGTTGGGCCTAGAGTCAGGACAACCTCCTAAGTCACTCTGAGCTGACCTAGGAGGCACTCCTGGGGTAAGTGCTGAATCAGTGAAGGGCCCAAGAAGGTGGGAAGATGACATAAACATTTCCAGAAATCCTTCATGCTTTGCCAGGTGAGCTCTGTAAATGCTAAGCAACAGAAGGGCTCCACCACATCGGGGGCCTCAGGGCCTCTTGGCCTTCGGGCCTCCAGGTCTATGGCTCTGAAATGATCTTTCTCTTTGGAAAAGATCATTTCTGTCTTAGCACAGCGCTTGACACATAGGACATGCTCCATAAATGCTTATTTATTCCTTTGTGTCTTTATTTTTCACATCACCAGGATGCCAAAGATAACCTTCCCCATCCTACACATCGAGATCTTCCCTCCCTCGCAACAAAGAAGAAAAAAGCAGTTCAGCAAAACTAACCAAGACGTCACCTAAATATGATCACGTATGCAGTGTTCCACAACCATGGACCACCATGTCTGTGCAGAAGGAAGGGAGGGACATTTTCTCACTTTTTCTCTGGGGGCAATTACGCAGTGCTGAAATGATTTTTACTGGGCATCCTGAAAATAGAGAAAATACCTGGGTCCTTGCCCACGTGCTAGCTTACTCTCTTAAAGCAGTAGGGAATCTCTCATATTTTTGAATAAAGTAAGATGCTGCACTTGTCTACTCATGAATAATAAGCATCCCAGCTGGCATTAGGTGGGTCGAAGGTTTGCAAAGTGCCATCCAAATATGATCTCATCTGATCCCCACAACAACCCTGGGGGGGGTAGGTGTCACTTATTGTTATTCTCACTTTACACATGAGGAAACTGAGGCAAACAAGGTGAAGTGACTTGCCCAGGGTCACACAGCTAGTACATGTCAGAGGCCAGATTGGAACTCAGATCTTCCTGACTCCAGGCCTGGCCCTCTGCCCACTGTGCAACCTAGGTTGTAGCTGGACAAAATGAAGTAGCAGAGAAAAAGTCCTCCAGAGAGAAAGACCCCTGCCTCTGACATATCCTGGCTATGTAACACTAGGCCTAGCCCTTAACCTTTCAGCATCTTCTGGCAATTCCCAAGCACTCTGTGTCAGAACTGGTGGGACTCTGTACTGGTAGAGAAAGTGTCTTCACTGGGACCTCACAATTAAACACCCTCCCCTCCCATCCACACCTTGTAAAAAATGCTGAGTCAATTGATGGATGGCTTCGGATGACCTTGAACTCTGCCCGGGGAGGGGCCTGAGTGTGGGGAGGCAGCTACCCTGCTATGCTGAAAGCTGCCCTAGCTGAAGCATTCCAGCGACCATGGCAAGGGGTGATGGCAAGCCTGCAGAACACTGAACAAAGCCACCAGGCTCCAAGCCATGTGTCTGCATTCCCCTCTCCAGTTATCCAAACACAACAGATCAGAGCTTACCTACTGCTGCTAGGTAAACGGCCCTAGATAAACTCATCTTTCTAGGCATCTTCGAGCCTGAGATTTTCCCTTCTGATTCACTGTCCCAGTTTGACCTAAGCAAGGATAAATAGGAATCCACAAGCTTACAAAGTGGAAACAAATCTATCGACATTCATTTATAAAGCAGCCAGTGCCTCAAAGGGTCACAGGAAGCAAGCGCTGACAAAAGACCCCTCCAGCTTCCCTCCTGAATGCCACTGACCTGTGAATGGGCAACCCACCCATCCCCCACCCCGGCCCATTGCTGCTGGCTTCCCTTCAGGCTCACATCCAGTCAGTCTTCCTGAGTGCCTGGCTTGCTGTCCCTAGCACTGGGCTGGAATGAAAGAGCCTCCATTTACAATTCTGCTGATAATTCAGAGAGTGCTCTGTGGGTCAGCACACCTAGAGGCACCACACAACAGCAGCTAGTCTTACTGGATGACTAGCATATCACCAAGTGGGATCCGGGTCACCTGGACAACCCAGCATGACAACGTTCTCCAGAGGCAGGGCATTGGACAAACTAGTGTCTTCTTCTGATACTCTCCCTTCAGCATCAGAAACAATAGAACTCAATAACCCAATGTTCAATAAGGTAGAAAACATAAATTACTTAGGAAAGAACTCCCTGTTTGATCAAACCTGCTGGGAAAAGTAGAAAACAATCTGGCAGAAATGAAGCTTACACCAACCAACTCCTTACGTCACATTCCACAATACCTTCTAAATGGATAGATGCCCTTAATATTAAACATCAGACTATAAAAAATGGAAGAGAAAGAGATCAGATCCTACCATAGCTATCAAGAGGCAATATATTCTTAACCAAACAAGCAACAGAGGCACTTACAAAAGAGAAAGTAGATAACTGTGATCACACAACACTGAGAAACTTCTGCACAGACAAAAGTAATGCAGCAAGGAGACAAAGGGACATGGTATAATGGGGGAAAATCTTTTTATCAAATTTCTGATAAGAGCTTGGTATACAAAATGTATCAACATTTAACAAGTCTAGATCTAGCTCTAGATATATATGACCACAAACCATTCCCCAATAGCTAAATGGTCAAAAGATACAAACAAGCAGTTCTCAAAAGTCAAATTGCAAAATATTTAAACTACGTGAATGTCCAAATCATTAATGAGAGAAATATAAATCAAAGCAACCCTGACCCTGCAAATTGGCAAGATGGGAATAGCCAAAGTTGTGAGTGTTGTGGGAAGATAATCACACTAGTGCACAGCTGCTGAGGCAGTGAGTTGGTTGTACCAACTATTTTGGAAAGCAATTTGGACTTATACAAATAAAGTCACTAAAGCATCCATACTCTGTGACCCAAAGATACTAAGCTTATAGCCCAAGGTCATTGAGAAGAAAAAAGTCCCCACACACGAAAACATTTATAGCAGTACTTTTTGAGATAGCAAAGAATTATAAATAAAATAAATGTTCATTGACTAGAGAATGGCTAAACAAATTGTGGTCCATGAATGTAATGGAATATTACTACAATAACGTTCCATTGCTTTCATATCCCATATTTTGTTCAGCTATTTCCCAATCAATGAGTATCATTTGCTTGCAGTTCTACGCTACTAAAAAACGTGCTACTATAAATGTTTTCAATATATAGGACTTTTCCCTCTATCTTTTCCCTTCTTGCATTATACACCAATAGTGGCATCACAGAGTTAAAGTATATGTATGTTTCAATGACTTCTTAGCATAGTTCCAAACCACTTTTCAGAACTACTGGACAAATTCATGGCCCCACCAAAAGTGTATTAGTATTCCTATCTTTGCACATTCCCCCAACATTTACCATTTTCATCCTTTTTCATCCTTCTCAATCTTATGAGAGTAATCTGAAGCCCCAGAGTTGTTTTCATTTACATTTCTTTTTTTAGAGACTTGAGGCATTCTGTCATGATGCTGATAGCTTTCAGTGTTTCCAAACATTTAAGAAGACTTCCCACTTCCTGTCAAAGAAGAAACAATTTAAAAAGGAGGAATGAGGCATAAATGTGGCTTATATTGACTGTTTTAGCCTTCTGTAAGAAAGAATGAGGGTATTCATGCAAAATATTTATGGCAGCTCTTTTTGTGGTGGCTAAGAATTGGAAATTGAGGGGATACCCACCAATTAGGGAATGGCTGAACAAGTTGGGCATAAGACCGTAACGGAATACTATTGTGCTATAAGAAATGACATGGGGGATGATTTCAGAAAAACCTGGAAAAACATGAACAGATGCAAAATGAGTTGAGCAGAAACAGGAGAACATGGTACAAAGTAACACCAACATTGTATGATGAACAACTCTGAAAGACTTAGCTATTCTCAGCAATACAATGATCTAAGACAATCCCAAAGGACTCATGATAAAAAATGCTATCCACTTCCAGAGAAGGAACTGATGAAGTCTGAATGCAGACAGAAGCATACTATTTTTTTACTTTTTTGGGTTTTGTTCAAATTTTCTTCCACAAAATGACTAATAGGCAAATGCTTTACATGATTACACATGTATAACCTATATCAGATTGCTTACCATCTAAGGGAGGAAGGAAGGGAGGGAAGGAGGGATAGAATTTGGAACTCAAAACTTAAAAAAAAGAATGTTAAAAATTGTTTAATATATAATTGGGGAAAAATAAAATATTAAAAATGAAAAAAGAATGAGTGTGATAAATACAAAAGTACAGACTTACATGAACTGATGCCGAATCAAGTAAGCAGAACCAAGAAAGCCTTGTATGCAATAACTCCCACAATGCAAATAGAAAAATATCCAAGTGAATGAGTCAAAATTACAAAGAACGCCAATGACGTCCAAGAAGAGCTGTGAGAAGACTCTGCCCACCCCAAGCCCACCTCTCTGCACAGCTGGGTGGTCCCCAAGTGTGGCACATATTTTCAGACTTTTTTGATGTAATGATCAGTTATGCTGATTTTCCCCTTCATTTTTAAGTCTTTAAAATATTTTTTATATAAGATGGCTCTTGGAGAGAGAGAGAGAGAGATAATGGGGAAAATTATGTCCATGTAAAAATACAAAATATATCAGTAAAAACCTATTCAAAATTTTCCCTTAAATATTCAAAATGCATTAAGACACCTCCCACCCTCCTCCGACACACGCACATTTATATTTAAAAGACAATTTCAGTCCTTTGTCTCATTGTCTGAAAAAAGTGCCTCCTGAAAACACATTTGGGGGGGCCGTTAGGCATCACTATGGCCCCCAAACACAGTACCTTATGGTAACCCTGATGCTAAAAAGCTGATGAGCCTTTCCAATTTTCACCAGGCTGCTCCGTGGAAACAAGCCATGCAGCCAGTCACGGCATGAGGCTCTTCCCTAAAGACTTTCCAACCTGAGAAACACAGAGCTTGAGCACTGCCCACAGTCTTTTGAGGAACTGTAGTCTCTTCCACACCATGGTGAGGCATCCAAGGGGATTTCCACGCCACTTATACAGTAGACTTTTTGGGGGCGGGGCGTGTTTTTAACTCACATCCTAGGGACAGCTTTGCTTTACAGAAACTTTTCCTGTAATGTCTATTCTTGGCCAGGGATGCCAAGCTCTAAATGGCCTTGGATAGATCTGGGATCTCATCAGTGTGGCCATTCCCCCTATTCAATCAGATTGCAGCCCAGTGATAGGTTCTCATCTGATGCCCTTCTTGCCCATGTCCCACCAGCAATCCTACAGAAAGCCTACCTCCCCCATGTCCTGGAGGCCTTCCCTCGGACTTGTGCTCTTTCCTAGAGGCCAGAGCAAGGCCCAGGCTAGCCATGACATAACCAGTACAATATGAACCAGCAGCTCTGTACTCTTCAGGCAGAGCTCTCTGAAGCCCCTAATCACCCATATGCTAGGATTAACATCAAATTCCTTGGAGGATGATACATCTGGCTTATCTTGACTAGGACTTTTAAGCACAACCTCTCCCTCCATGTTAGTCTAAGTTCTAACACAATTATTTACTTGTATCCTTTATCCAATCATATCAGCAAATCTTTATAGAGCCCCTCGTAAATACAAGGCTGGAGGAGCAGAAAGATTATGCCTGGCACATACTGAGCCCTTAATAAATCCTTTATCTCATTTCTAAAATAAGCCTATTCAGAAACATACCGTTCATTGATTGCAGCTAGCAGCTCGCCTCTGTGCATTGAATGGTCCATTACCTCACACCAGGCAAATGCCCTGTCAGGAAAGAAAGAAAAAAAATAACATCAAAATTAACACAATTTAAAAGGTCACATTGTTACCCTTACAATCTTAGTTACATGATATATAACTAAAAATCAAAGGTATTCTCTTTTTTTAATTTATTTTTAGTTTTCAACATTCACTTTTATAAGATTTTAAGTTCTAGATTTTCCCCCTTCTACCTCCCCAAGACGGCACGCAATCTGATATGGGCCATACATATACAATCATATTAAACACATTTCCACATTAGTCATGTTGTGAAAGAAGAATCAGAACAAAAGGAAAAAAACATGAGAAGGAAAAACAACAAAAGAAAGAGAAAATAGTATTCTTTGATCTGCATTCAGACTCCATAGTTCTTTCTCTGGATGTGGATGGCATTTTCCAGCATGAGTCTTTTGGAGTTGTCTTAGAACCTTGCATCACTGAGAAGAGCTAAGTCTACCAAAGCTGATTATCGCACAGTATGGCTGTAACTGTGTACAATGTTCTCCTGCTTCTGCTCCCCTCACTCAACATCAATTCATATAAGTCTTTCCAGGTTTTTCTGAAGTTGGCCTGCTCATCATTTCTTATAGCACAGTAGTATTCCGTTACATTCATATACCACAACTTGTTCAGCTATTCCCCAGTGGATGGGCATCCCCTCAGTTTCCAATTCTTAAGCAGTTATTCTCATGGAACCTGTCATATTATGAAAATAAATTTTTCTCTTAAAAAATTAATCAAAATACAAGAAAAAAAATCCAACCCTACAGCCAGGTTCATAGGCCAAACTGAGGTCGTGACTGATTGTCCCCTGACCTTCACAGCCCATCTCCCATTTCCACACTCTCCTTACTTCCACCCCTTTGAATCCCTAGCTTCCTTCAAGGCTTTGCTCACATGCCTGGTCCCAGGAAAACACATTCCTGTCTCCTTTAGTTATTAGTGTTTTCTCCCTTCTCCTCAAACTACCATTCACATGTTTATCCATTTGCACTCAATCACCAGAGAGATCCTAAGTCCCTTGAGGGCAGCCAGTGTTTTAGTTTTGTCTTTGCACAGCACGAGGCCTTACAAGTAATTGGCACTTTTAATAAATGACTGCTGGAATTAAAGTGACTAAAATGACCCTATCCTTTGGCCCAGAGATCCCACTGCTAGGCATATGCCCCGAATAGGTCAATGACCAAAGGAAAGGACCCACATTCCCCAAAACACTCCTGTCAGTACTTTTTAGTGGCAACAAAGAACTGGAAACAAAGTAGATACCTAGTGATCAAGGATTGGGTGAAGAGGTTGTGGTACACAAATGTAATTATTGTGCCATAAGAAATGATCTGTGTGATGAACACAGAAAAGCACTAGAAGACTTCTATCAACTGATGCAAGTGCTTCCCAAGCTAAGGCTGCTGAAATGGCCTAGGAATGGGAATTGGAAAAATGGAAAAATGATTCCCAATGTCCATGCCATTTCATTCTAGAGCTATTTTTTTCAGGTTCTTCTTAAGCTGCCTATTCTTCTTAAGCATCTATATTGTAGCAGACACTGGTTGAGCCAGAAACAATTGTCTATGCATTCAGACTTTTTTCAGAGTGCCCTCCCACACTTGCTTGAGCCAACCAGGAAAACCTATCTTTTAAAATTATCAGAGTTGCAATGCTCTCAGTCTTTTTTTCTCCCCAATACCAACTTCAGCCACGGGATCCCAGTTGGATAAGAGCTCAGAGGTCACCTAGTCCAACCCAGATATGACCAAGAGTCCCCTCTACATCCCTCCCCCAACAAGGGGCCACCCAGTCTTTGCCTGAGACTACCAGCCCCTTCAGGAGACAGCCCAGTGAGTGTTTGCTATATGGCTCCAATTGTGGAAAAGCTCTATTTTCAGCCTCCCCTCAGCCTACTCAGTTGAGGCCCTGGCACCAAGGCACCACCCACATGCACAGGCTGTGATTAGATTAAGAGAAAGTCAGAAGTAGGAAAGCCCTCACAGCCCAGCCAGTCTGGGCCCTTTATTCCACAGAAGGGAAACATGAGCTCCTCAAAGAGGAAAAGACTTCATCAAGGTCACCCAGCAGTACATGGGAGACAGAGACTGGAGTCCCAGAAGTCTTTGTACCACCAGGCCAGAGCTTCCTCCACTCCACCAACACTGGAGTCAGTGCCAGCCTTCGCCCTTACCCTCACCCAATCCCACCACATGCCCAGATAAAAGTTGGCCAAATGATCTGAAGAAAAAACCCTGAGCAGGATAATATGGAGAAAAATGATCAATCAGCATGCTGCTGGAACTCAAATGAATTGGAGAAAGTCATCTGGAAGTGACAGGCGGGAGGAAATTACAAAATATGTGAAGTTTACAAAATCAGAACTTTAGTCTTCACGAAACAGCTAGTTTTATACAAGTTCCTTTTTGTTTTCACTTCATAAAATGCCCATAAACTCAACTGCCCAGGGCACAGGATCCTCAGGCTCCTGCCTGGCAAGGAGCTCCAACTTCTTGCTCTCCCAGCAGGAAGCTAATGGCTCAGCCACTTCTGCCAGGAAGGAGCTTTTCCCCAGGGCTGGCTCAGAAACTGGGAAGGTTGTAAGGATAGTTCTTTTTAAAAGAAGCAACCAGAAGAGCCAGGGCATGGCCCAACAGCCACAGGGGCCTGCACCAGCCAAATACTGATTCTCTGTGGCCACTGCCTCTATGAAGATTTCTCAGATGTCTCTAAGACCTACCAGAAGACATCGATCTTGGTCCCTAACAGTTAAGGCTTCATTCCACACTATCAAATGGCCTTGCTTCCTGGGGCTAATGACACAGAAGGCATCTGTCCTCTGTGTTCCAAGGTTCAAACTCCTTTCTAAGTGGGGCTATATCATGGTAATCATCTTAAGAAAATGGAGAAGAGACAAACAAAGGAAATTTGCAAGCTGTCTGAAAAGCAAAATGCAATGAATGGCATCTTAGAAAATGCCAAAGTGCTCTTAACCAATCAAGGAGAAGCACACACCAGCCACACACACACAGGCTCAGCTCATACCAAGGGCCCAGCTCTCCAGGGCTCTCCTATGGGAGTGTTTCATTATCTAAGTACAAAGGAGTTCAAGCTCTGAAGGACCCTGTTTGCAAATCAATTCACAAAGAAGGGTCATATCTCTCCAGAGCTAAAGAGGGCAACAGGGTCAAGGGTAGAACACAAAAGGGGCTTGATTCACTAGGTAAATTCAATAGGGTACTTGACAGAAAAAGGCCAATGTTCAATTTAAAACTGTACCCCTTCCCCTTCCCAAAAAAAATGGTTCCATGAACAGCATGGTGACCTCCAATGGAAAAAAATCCTTTTCTGGTGGGGTGGAAGGGCATATGTGCTACTTTCACTCCAAAGGAAACACATATAGACATTTGGACATAGAGAGATAAGGGACAGAAAGCACTTTGAACCTCAAGGCATTTCATAAATAAAAGTTAACTCTTTGTATCCTTCTTTGGCATGTTGTATCATCATTTGACTAATTAGAAAACATAGGCCTGGAAGAGAAATTTCAAATAAAGCTCTACAGAGTGGCATCTTTTTATTTCCATCAATCAACGAGATATAGCAGTAGCTTACATTGATGGATACTATATATACATACATGTACATATATGCACATGAATGTGGCACATTCAGGTATGTATACCATATCTTGGGCCCAAAAGGTATTTTGAATTTAAATGGGATTAGAAACTGGTGGTGTGATTCCATATTGTTGTTGTTCAGTTGTGTTCTACTCTTTGTGACCCCCTGAACCACAGCATGCCAGGCCCTTCTCCTTTGTCTCCTAAAGTCTGCCCAAGCTTGTGTCTGTTGCTTCTGTGACACTCTCTAGCCATCTCATCCTCTGCCACCCTCTTCTCCTTTGGCCTTCAATTTTTCCCAGCAGCAGTTTTTTCCAATGAGTCCTGTCTTCTCACTATGTGGCTTGAGTGTTTAAGCATCAGCTTCAGTCTCTGACCTTCCAGTGAATAGCATAATTTAATCTCTTTAAGTATTGACTGATTTGATCTCCTTGCTGTCCTAGGATTTTCATGTCTTCTCCAGCACCACAATTTGAAAGTGTTGATTCTGTGGTGCTCAGCTTTCCTTAGCACAGAATTCCAGGTGTGGAAACTCCCTCAATCAATAAAGGTTGGCACCTTCTATGTAACTTCTAGTGTTAGAGAGGTACCCAGAGCCCCATTTGCCCAGCCTAGAAAAGAGGCCTAGAAAGCCCTCCCCTAGAATGCCCCTTCTCCTCAGGTATCATCCTGTGTGAGAAGCCTTTCCTGATTTTCCCTCTAACACCCACCCACCTTCCTGCTTACTCTCCCAAATAACTTCACATTTAACTACCTTGGCCAGTACATATTTGTATTGATTTACTTCCTCTTCTGAACAGGCATTTCATTCATCAGCCAACTAACTGAAGTGCTACTTACTATACTTTTGACCAGAAGTGACCGGTGACTTTGACAGTAGTCAGTTTGGAATGAGCTCTTTGTGCCTGGGTCAACAGATAGAACAAAAGTCCAAATCAAGGGCAAAAGAGAAGGAGAGATCGAGGTGAGAAGACACAAGCGACTACAGCAGCACCAAACCAAGCAGCTAAAGTAACCTAGGCCCTCCCCAAAATGAGAGCTCAGCAAAGTAAAGGCATTTGACTCGCACCATTTCTTGAGGCAGTTAAACCAATGAAAACAGTCGCTGTGTTGAGCAGGCTTCAAAACCTCTGAAATCTCAACTGGCAAACGGCCTCCCTGGGCCTGAAGGCAGAACAATGGCAGCCAAGGGTAGTGTCGGTGTCTGCTGATGGTTGGTGAGTCTAGAAAGAAAAAGCCAAGTCTACCAAGTCTTTAAAAAAATTGCAAAGGAAAATGGAAGATTAAGAAATGGCATTATTACCACACCAAAAAAAGCAGCTGAGGTTGAGAGAGGGACAGAGAGAGAAAAAGAGATGTAGAGAAAGAGAGACAGAGAGGCACAGAGAGACAGAGAGATGGGGATAGAGAAAAGGAGAGATACAGAGACAGAGAGAGAAAGAGAGATAGGGACAGAGAGAGAAGCACAGAGATAGAGAAAGAAAAGAGAGAGAAAGAGAGAGACACAGAGGGAAAAAGAATGAAAAGCAGAGGTGAGGGGGAGAGAAACAGAAAGAAGAGAAACAGAGAAGTAGAGACAGAGAGAGAGAGAGAGAGAGAGACAGAGAGGCACAGAGAGAAAAAAAGAGAGGAGAAGAAAGAGACAGAGAAAAGAGAGACATTGAGAGAAGAGAATGCAGTGAACTTGCCAAGAAACACAACTAAGCCAGAGCTTCCTCAAGACTCTCAGTGGGGGGAAGTAGGAGGGGGCAAAGAGATGCAGAAGGGAACAGATGCCTCGAGGGTTATTCTCCAGTGCCCCCCCATGTAATCTCTACCACCCTCCATACCCATATCTGTTGGACAGTTAGGAAGCAGAAGCAAAGGCCCTTGGGAATTCCTGAGTAGCCGACCCTGACCGAACTACTTGCAGAAGTCAATGCTTGGAGCAAGCGATTTTCCAGAGCTCTCAAGAGGATGATTAGAAAACGACAGAAAGGTTCAGAGATGATTTTTTACTTCCTCCCTGTACTGGTAAGCAAAATGGGCTCTTAGCACTTAGTTCAACAAGTGCCCTTGAAGAGTTTGGTTTGTTTCCTTTGAGTAATTCAGTGTATTTCATTGAACCTTACTAGGTGCTAAGCCCCAGGCCCAAACCTGTAGTAGGTGTAAAACCTATGTGGGTGTGGATTGGTAACTAAGGTGGGGTCCAAGGTGGGGCTAACTCAGCGGAGGGCCTAGTTTACAAATGAGTTTGAGTGATAGGTTGGGGACATCAGAGGCTCTTAGACCACGTGGGTTTAAGTCACCTCTTTGTAACGATTTTAGGTCACGTGGGTGAGTCGCATGTGTGACTCACATGCTGAAAAAGATATAAAACCAGGGGTTGGCCTTCTCTTCTTTGGAGCTCTTTGCCGCAGCAGTGGTGGCACAAGTGACTCTGGGCCAACCCATGTTATGAGCTCCCGGGCTGAACCTAGATGTTGGTAACTATGAATTGTATTGAGTCTGTCTGTTTGTAATTTGTTTAGGGGCTCTCACTCGTGATGGTGCTGATGCAGAGACTCCTGGCAGCCGTAGGTAAGGACCCCTCCAGCTCGTAAACCCAGATGCCGAGACTTTGTTGAACTCTGGTAACTATGTATTGGGATTTGAATCAGACAAGGTCTGTCTGTTGATGTTTGTAATTTGTTTGTATTTTGTTCTGAAGTTCAGGGTGCTGGCTTTCTCCCCTGAACTAAGTGAATGATATTTGTATGCTGAATTAAAGTAAGCTTGTCAACCCCTTCACATAGCTTTCCTTAGTTAAGCAGATCAAAAGAACCTGTGCTTTTGCAGCATGCTGGCAGCTTTCTGGGTGCTGGCTGTTGGTGGATCTTACACCCCCACAGGAGCTGCTAGCTGGATTGTTGAAACACTCCCCCAAAGGAAAGCAGACCAAAGCAGCAACCACTGATTCACAGGCCTACTTAGTCATCTCTGACATTATGAGGATGGTCTTGGCCAACTGGAGAAGCTTCTCCTTGCTGTGCACAGGAGACCAGCACAGGGAGTGTTGCCATTGGCTCCCCCTTCATTTCCTTATCTCATGGTGCTCTTGTGGGGCACAAAGGAGATGATGTACGTAAAGGGCTCCAGAGAGCCTTAGAGCACCATAGTCTTGGTTATCACCATCTCCCAACTGTGTCTGTGCCAGACCCCATCTTCCCAGGCACAGAACTAACTGAGAAGTGGAGGAAATCTGAGATGCCTCTGCAGCTATTGTGTGCAGGGGTTACAAAACAGCCTTTAGTCCTATGGAACAAAGGACAGCTTCAAGGCCCTCCTCCAATGGGATGTCTCCTCCTTTGCAACATGTGACAAGAATGAAAGCATTTATTTATGCCAGATGTGACCATAGAGTTAATTTGGTTCAGGGATTCCCTCAGAGTCACCACCAATCAAAGCAGGCGACAGGGGGATCACTGGGGTCAGGGAAAAGCTGTCCTGCACAGAGGGCAAAACAAAGAAGAACTCCCGAGCCATTGTGCTCCCATCCCCAGAGGACCCTGTGCTGATTGCATGAAGCCCTGAATACCACCAGGACCAATCTGGAGCACAGCTCTTAACCATGCCAGCATTGTGGGGCCCCAGGCGAGCTGGTGAAGTCTGTGGACCAAACGATGTTTTTAAAGGCATGCATTTAAATATATAAAATAAAAAACATAGGATTACAAACCATGCAGAAATAGTCATTACAATCTCTTGAAAAACAAGTCCACAGATCACAGCTTCAGAACCCCTGACCTAAAAGAATCAACTTGAGCATCCACAGTGAATAAAAAATGCACATTGTACTTGTGCTTGGGGTGACTGAAAGGGAAATCCTATGTCTGGAAACTCCCTTAAACTTGAAGAGTTATGAAGCAAGCTTAATTAACTATACTGATATCCAATTTATAAAAGTCCTTTCTAATATGAAGAGGCCAAAGCAAAGCACATGTTGCTCAGTTTAGGGCTAGGCTACAGTTTCTATGGGCATCCATGGGCACATGGTGGGCACATACCACATGCAGATGACCAACAAGCCAGACCAAGAATTGAAGAGAGAGAAAAGATACAGACAGGCTATATTTGGAAAACTCCATGGTGCCCTCAAGGATCCCAAACAGGTCAGTGTCATGAACACCTACTGTGTGATTAGCAATCTTCAGGCAGATCCAAACTGCAGGTGACTCAGAAGCAATGGGAAGACACATAGCAGGTATAAGGAGGCACAAACATTATACCAATGCCAGCTTGGGCAGAATGAGGGCATAAAGGTCATTCCTCAAGAATGGGCCAGCCAAAGTAAGCTACTAGCATCCCCATCTGCCCTGTCCCCTCCTCAAAGCATTCCCATGGGCCACCCTCTCCTCCTTATCTCTGCCTCTGGGACTTAGGCTGTTCCTTTAAGGCTCAGCTCAGGTCCAGGCTCTTCCATCAAGCTCCCCCAAACCCTGGCCACTGCTCAGATGGGAAGGTTTTCTCCCTCTTCCTGTTGCCTAAAAGAAACAGAGAGACAGAGACAGAGAAGCACAGAGAGACAGAGACAGAGGGGCACAGAGAGAAAGACAGAGAGGCAGAGATAGAGAAAAAGAGACAGAGAGAGACAGGGACAGGGACAGAGAGACAGAGGCACAGAAAGATAAAGATGGAAAAGATAGAAACAGAGAAAGAGACAGAAAGAGACAGAGAGGGAAAAAGAATGAAAAAACAGAGGTGAGGGAGACACACAAACATTCATCAGTGGTAAAATTCAGTGGAATCGACACACTGTTGGTAACTGCTCACTGCTTCGAGTTAAAGGCCACTGGGAAGCCAGTCAGAAGTCTAGGATTATTTGGGAGAGCAAGAGAGAGAGGTCATTTTCGAAGTCCTAGAAAGGTGGTAATTATACTGGTCCCAAGGAGGTTGAAGGGGGCTGCTAGTGTCCTGGACTGTGCCAAGTCCTGCACCACCCAAGGGGCTTAGGCAGCTCTGATCCCGCCAAGGTTTGACAGAACCAGAGAGAAGCAGTAGGGGCTGGGATGCGGACGTGCCCAGCAGCAGTCTGGCCTCACTCTCGCCTTGCCAAACAGTGCAAAGAGGTCAGTAGTTACTTTCCTTTTCATCTTCCCTGGGGAAGGCCAATGTCTATTCCACCTTGGTGTTGTCCAGTCAGAATTAGAGTTAGGCACGCTAACTCTGCTTTGGCCCTCTTCCCCTGACTCTGACCCCACTTCACAGCCATAGACACCAACCACAGATGAGAGCAAAGACACAGCTCAAAGCCAACAGAGTGAAGCACTCAGGGTGAAGCCAGGAGGCAGCCTCTGATCTACAGGATTCTACAAGTACAGGGGGCATCAGCATCTCCTTCAGAACAAGGAAACTGAACTCCCTAGCACCGTTCTCAAATTCCCACAGCACAAGCCTCCTCCTCACTTAATCCAACCTTCCTTTTTCAATTTCTCTCCCAGATGTCTGACCCTCTCAGTCCCTCTTTCCTTCCAACTTTTCTCTTTCCCTTGGCTTCTGTGACTCTGACTTAGTGCGACCCACCCCAAGGTAAAGCAGAGGCCATTAACCAGGAGTCACAGGAAGGCAAATCTGAATAGAAGGGAAAATTTCCTGACAACTCAAGCTGTCCAGAAATGGAGCAGGCTGTGCCTGCAGATAGTGAGCCTGACCCTTGCTCAAGGCCTTCCAGCAAAAGCTTGTTGGAAAATGTGTTAGAGCAGAGATATCAGACCAGCCCAGGGTTCAACTTCGTATTAAAATGTAACTGGGAAGTATTTAACCAAAAAAATCCAAATCTAATCAGAGATAATGGTTAATATGTGGTTTTCTAAGTCTATATGCCCTTCTGAGATCCTTATGTACTAACCGGTACATAAGGCCCTGTTTCTATTAGAGTTTGACCTTGCTGCCCTAAAGGACAGTCACAGCCATGCTGGGGAGAGGGGGAAATGCCTGCAGAGGCTCCTTCCTACGTGGGGGTTCTAACTCTATTCACCACTGTGATTTTCTCTTGTTGCCACGGGCCCTAGCCTTCTCCCCTGCGGGCTCCCTCTCCCGGAAAGATCCTCCACCTGGCCTCCTCCCGTCCTTCTCTCTCTTCTGAAAGGACAATGACTCCATGGCATGTCCTCCGCAATGTCCATCCAGCACAGGGCTGAGAACAATCAATAGTTGAGCTGAAGACAAGATGGGATCCACAAAGCATTCTACCTCATCGTACATTTCTGTTATCACATGCAGTGTCCACAGAATTACAGTCAAGCTGGACCTCGGAGGCCATCTGCTCCAGACCCCCCCCCATTTCACAGATGTGGAAACTGAGGACACACAAACTTCAAAGGACAGTCCCTGCCCCCCAAGAACTTATCATCTACTGGGGAGGCATGGCATGGGAAGGAAGGTACTCACACAGTAATTGTGTAGGCAGAATGGGGCAAAGGAGGAGGCAGACAATGGGAAAACCTGAGACAAGAAAATCAGGCAGTAAAGGCTAGAGGCAAATGGAGAGTGTTCCCATGGAGCCCATGCCCAGGGTGCCCTTCTGGCACTGCCCACCACCCACCAGCCCCTCCCTAAGCCCCAAGGACCATGTCGCCAAACTCTACAAACCCCTTGAACTTCCTCTCCACCCCCCCAAACCATCGACAAGCAGCCATGCTGTGGCCCTTGGCATTACCAAGGACAGTTATTCCACCTGGAAAATACAAACTCTGAAACGCCCCCCCAGCTTGCTGTCTTTCCATCTCTCCCCCCGCCCAGCACTGGTACATCCCTACTGAACCAGACTTGGGGGTTGCAATGCGCCTAGTTCTTTACTCCCCTACAATGGCTCTATGTTCCGGCCAAAATGTCCTACTTGCCCACTCCCCACGCAGCCCAATGCCCGAAATGCTCTCCCACCTCCCCTGTCTCTTGGAACCCCTTCTTGCAGTTATTATTTAGTTGTTTCATTTGCGCCCCACTCTTTGCAACCCCATTTCTTGGCAAAGATCCTGGAGGGGTTTGCCATTTACTTCTCCAGCTCATTTTAGAGATAAGGAAACTGAGGCAAACAGGGTGAAGTGACTTGCCCAGGGTCACACAACTAGGAAGTATGTAAGTCCAGATTTGAACTCAGGAAGATGAGTTTTCCTGACTCCAGGCCCAGTGCTCTAGCCACTGAGCCACCTTAGAACCCCTAGGTCCATTCAAAGCTCAGCTCAAGTGCCCCCTGAGAGCTGAAGTCTCTTCTACGGCCAACAGTAGTGAATTGGAATTACTCTGTGCTTCCACTGTATCTGTGTCAGCCTGTCATTTCTCGCCCTGCCTCCACCTGGGGGAATGGACCAAAGTCGAGGCCTCCTTCCACTACTGTCCTTGCAGACCCTGCAGGCCTGGCACCCAGCACACCGTTTGGCACACCATAGGCACTGGCAGAACGGAAGTGAGGTGACTTCCCCCAACCAATGACCTGTCCCCAGTCCTCCCCATGCCACATTCTTCTGCAATATTGACTACTCTCACCATCCTGTGGGCGGCCCCTCCTGCCACTGCCCTGGGGGAGCTTATCTCCTCCACCTCCCATCTTCATGATTCTCCTCTAGCACCCTGGAAGCAGGGATCTCCAAGCACAAATTCAAGCCTCAAAGCTGTCCACTCTTTGCTCCAGCTCCTGCCAGGGCACACTGTCAGGACCAGCTTTGTGTTACTGCCCATGTGATACGACAAGATGGCTTGGGATGGCCCCTGGGCCCAAAACTGACCACACATTAGTGAGAACTTGAAATTCCACCATCAGAACTTCCTTCCTTTTGCCATCACAAGCATGTGCCTTGAAGATGCCAATACCTCTACAGGGAATCAATCAATAAGCATTACACAGTGCCCACTCTAGTGCCAGGCCCATAAATAAACAGTTACATCAGTTGTTCCCCTGTGACTATCTTCTGAGGGGGAAATAGGAAGGGCTGGAAGTATTTTAAGTACATTTTTACAGCCACCCCCACAGACCCCGAGGACAGAAAGGTATGAAGAGCAATGAATTCATTAACATGGGAAGCTAGCTGCTTAATAGCTAAGCTAGGAGAGACCAGAACTCCAGTAGGGCCTGAGCCTAGAGGAAAGCAGCTTGGGATTGAAAACGGAAGAGAAGGCTGGCCCAAGGAGGATTGGGAGGCCAGAAAAGAGTTAGAGAAGTAGCCTCTGGCAAGGGCCTGTGAAAAATCACCAGATCTAGGCAATGAGTGCTAAGGGCAAAAGAAGTACCTGGGTCAGACTGAGTGTGACGCTCCAGGACCGACTCCTGCAGCCAGAAGGGCAGGACAGCCCACGAGGGTGGTTCTGCCCAGGGTGTGGGAATGGGAGGGCCGGCTCAACACATCCAACCTCACACTGTGCTTTGGCAGATCTGAGTGGGGCTGATGTGCCCAAAGTGGACCTTGAATCCTCAAACTGACTTATAAGTCCAGACTGACTAGGATGCTCCAGATGGGGTGAGAGAAAGGAGGAGGGCTGGAAAAGCTAGTAATAGAATGGGGAGGGGCCTATGATTTCATGCCTTGGGCCTTCAGAAAAGAGAACTCTTCTCTATGCTCACAGCCTAGCTGCTTGGGACCCTGGACAGTTGGCTGCAGAAGACGCAAATGCCAAGGAGGGGCCGACTTTATCACACACCTCATGCTCACCAAGGCAAATTGCTTCCTCCTGTAGACCCGGACCCTATATTGCACAAGGATGGATGTACCTGAATCAAATCAACTGAAATCTCTAATCAGAAAGTTTCCATTTAATCCATCCGTCCACAGAGCATCTTCTCCTGGAGTGACATAACCTTCCTAGATAATATTACCAACTCAAAGAAAGATGGCAGCTGTGTTCAAAAGGCCTCCTTTCACAAGTAAAGGCAACCATTTTGTACTTTTCAGAATAAAACTGCAGCTGCAACAGAAAATGATGCCCTGCTTTGGCAAAGCCAGTTTTACAACTTTGCTTTGGAAAACTAATTGAAGATAGAGGAAGGGAGTCAAATGGCAGATTAGAGGCAACCCAGTTGAACTCTCTCAACATTTCCCTCCAAAGAATTTTAAAATAATACCTTAAATCAAATTCTGGAGTGGCAGAGCTAAGCAAAGGTCAGGGTAAGACATTTTTCTGGCCTACGAAAACTTAGCAGGTCAGCAGGAGAAGTTGGTGACACCAGGGTGGAAGCCTATCTGGAGCCCATACAAGTGGCTCAGTCCAGAAATGGTAAGGGGGTCAGAAAGAGATTACGGTGTGGCTAGCACTGATCCGCAATTCTATTGCCCATATGAAGTTATAGGTCACTGTTCCAGGGGCAGAGGGAAGAGTTTGTGATCAGTCACAAGAGAAAAGGTGTCTTGGTCAGAGATCCAGGGCCAAGAGGAGTGCTAGTACCAGCAATTTGCTATAAGGCCCTTCCTAGGTAAAAACCAGAGCACAGACCAAGAGATAAATGACCCCATCTCTTCCAGGATAATACCATCTTAGAAGCACTGAAAACTTGCAGACCCCCAGAACTAGCTCTGAAAGCAACAACATGAAAAAGACTGAAGCTTGATACAATATTTCCCCACCCCCAAGTGAGCAGAGCCCAATTTTAACCTAAAATTCAAGTGAAGAAATAGGTTGGGAAAATGAACAAACAGAAAAAGAGCTCGAGCATAGAGTTACTATGGTGGCAGGGAAGACCAAGACATAAACTCAGAAGAAGATAAAGATGTGAAAACAGATACAAGCAAAGCCTCAAAGAAAAATGCTATGCATATAGAACAAAATACACTATTTTTTTTCTTTCTCATGGTTTTTCCCTTTTGTTCTGATTCTTCTTTCACAACATGACTAATGTGGAAATATGTTTAATACGATTGTATACATATAGCCTATATCAGATTGCATGCCATCTTGGAGAGGGGGAAGGGGGGGAGAAAAAAATTTGGAACTCAGATCTTATAAAAGTGAATGTGGAAAACTATCTTTACATGTAATTGTCAAAAATAAGATGCTATTAAAGAAAAAACATGCTATTTGGACCCAAACCCAACAAGAATTCCTGAAAGAGTTCAAGAAAGACATGAGTGGTAGAAGAAAAATTGGGAAAAGGAGGGAAAAATGATGCAAGAAAATGATGAAAAGAGAATCAACAGCTTGGTAAAAGAGGCACAAAAAATACTGAAGAAAATAACATTTTAAAAAACAGAATGGAGTAATGGTCAAAGAGGCACAAAAATCACTGAAGAAAGGAACTCTTTTAAAAGTAGAAATGACCAAATGGAAAAAGAGGTACAAAAGCTCAAGGACGAAAATAATTCCTTAAGAATTAGAATTGGGCAAGTGGAAGCTAATGACTCCAAGACACATCAAAAAAGAGTCAAAGTCAAAAGAACGAAAAAATATCAGACAATGTGAAATATCTCATTGGAAAAACAACTCACCTGGAAAATAGATCGAGGAGAAATAATTTAAAAATTATTAGACTACCTGAAAGCCATGATCAAAAAAAGAGCCCAGACATCATTGTTCAAGAAATTATTTACGAAAACTGCCCTGATATCTTAGATCTAGAGGGTAAAAGAGAAATTGAAAGAATCTACTGATCTCCTCCTGAAAGAGATCTCCAAAGGAAAGCTCCCAGGAATACTATAGCCGTATTCCAGAGCTCCCAGGTCAAAGAGAAAATCTTGCAAGCAGACAGAAAGAAAAAAATCAAATGTCATGGAGCACAGTCAGAATCACACAAGATTTAGCAGCTTCCATATTAAAGAAGAAGAAGGCTTAGAATATGATGTTCTGGAGGACAGAGGATCTAGGATTCCAACCAAGAATAATCTACCCATCAAAACTGAATATAATCCTTCAAGGAGGAAAATGGAAATTTAATGAAATAGAGAACTTTCCAGGATTCCTGATGAAAAGACCTGAGCTGAACAGAAAATCTGACATTCGAAGAGAAGACTCAAGAGAAGCATAAATAGGTAAACAAACTATTTACATTTCTATATGGGAAATGATACATGTAACTCCTAAGAACTTTATCACTATTAAGGCAGTTAGAGGAGTGTACATAGAAAGAAGGCATAGGTATGAGTCGATTATGTTGGGATTATCTCAAAAAAAGAATGAGTGAAAAAGAGGAATGTACTAGGAGAAGAAAGAGGTAGAATGGGGAATCTTTTCTCAGATAAAAGAGGCACACAAGGAAGAAGTTAAATAGTAAAGGGGAAAATGGGGGGCGGGGGGGACAGGACAAGCAATGATCAACCGTGAGACTTGGCTATTGCGACCAATTCAATGATCTAAGACAATTCCAAAGGATTCACGAATACAAAATGCCATCCACCTCCAGGGAGAGAACAGAGGAACTCTGGGTGCATATTGAAGTATAATTTTTTCACTTTATTTTTCTTACTTTTTTGGAAATATGGCTAATACAGAAATCTATCCTGCCTGATTTCATGTATATATTTGATATCATATTGTCTGCCTTCTCAGTTGGTGGGGGAGGAATGGGAGGGAAAGAAAGAATTCGGAACTTAAAATTTAGAAAGAAAAAACTTCAAAAATAAATATTTTCTTTGAAAATTGAACAAAAAAGAAAACTACCTCAAGTATATCAGACTCAGAATGTCAGAGCTTGAAGGGACCTTGGATATCAGCCCATTCTCTTCACTCAATAAAGGGAACCTGGGGTCCATGGCAGTAAAGTGACTTGCCCAAGGTTACACAGAAAATAAATAGTGAAGACAAGGCCAGAAACTGGACCTCTTGCTTCTTGAGTTGTCACCACTGAGCGACACTGCCTTGAGTCATGGATAAGTGAAATGGTGCCAATTAACATTAAATCATGGATTCTTCAGGGTGATATGTCTATCTGCACAGATGGCCCGAATAGTAGATAAGAATGTTGGATTTCTAATTAGGAAAATGTGGGTTCAGTTCCTCCCTCTAACAGTAGCTACAATTCAAGGCCCTGACTTAACCTCACCATGGCTCAGGCTTATTTTCTAATCCCAGCCAGGCTATCTGTACTGATGAGTTTACCCGGCTAAAGGAATCAATCCTGCAGCCTTTGGTTGATTGCCGTATATTTGTCTAGCACAACAAGTCAACATCAGGTGAACACAAGGCCCTCCAGATCTTGGCTGGGGAGGGGGGAGGGGTGATGCTCCACCAATGCTTGCTTTCCTCTTCCTGTTTACTCTCAACAAGAAAAGCCAAGCCAGCTTTCCTTTTTCTCCTCCCTAGACCGTCACAGTTCCCACATGATTTTCCAATTTAGCCTGAATTGGTCTAAAGGAAGAAAACATCCTTTCTCCCCCCCACCATAAACTCATCAAAGAAGCTGCTACTGTTAATGCTGGCTTCCCACATGTAGAGTCTGAGCCTCTGGAGTCCAAGCCCCAGCAGGGCCTTCGCTCAGCTCCCAAGGGCAGCTGGCACTTCCTGGCTGCCTCTCCTCAGCCCAGCCCAGGCTTGGCAGGGATGGCAGAATGCTGGCTGTACCCTCCCCTCCCCACCCCACCCCCAGGTTCAAGCCCAGATTCTTTAGCATGAACCCCATGAACAGGATGAAGGATAGGGCCATGACCTAAAGGACTGTTCTACCCTAAAAGTCTCTAACTGGAAGCCATAATCCTCCAAGCTGATTCCTTTGTACTTTGACGTAATCAAAAATGATTCCAAAATTTAGGTTGTTTTGACACAAAGCATATTAACAACATTTAAACATTCAAATTCTTACATGTTATTAAATATTTTAATATGTGTAGCCAGCACTAACTTTTACTTCCTTCAATCACTGGAATTTTAAAAGAAAATAAAAGTATGCCATGACCATCAGGCCCAATTTCCACACATGTAATATGTACTCCATGGCCTGCTATGCCTGGGAGCACTCACTCCTCCACCCTGGGTGTGCAATGGGATTCTGCCAGAGCTATGAGTCTATCAGTAGAGGACACAGCAGCCACCCATCAATGAAGGTCCCAAACTCTGTGGGTGCCTTCTCATCCCGCAGTATCCTGGCATGTTGTCCACCCTGCCAAGTCCAGCCCCAAATCCTTTACCAAGTCTTCACCCAATAGGCTGGAGGCCTGACTTTCACCTCAGGAAGACCAACACAGCAGCACTGGAGCAATCATCTCTTTCAAGAGCAGCCCAGGTCCTCTTCTGCTCACCCATGCCCTCACTGATCTCTTGCACACGAAGCATCACTGGTGGTAATGTGCCCATGGCCCTTTGGGGTTTGCCCCTGACTATCTCAAGCCCATAGTGCTCCACCATGATGACTGCTCAGACGGCATCACTGAAAACATCCTGGGGTTAAAGTGACTGACTCTCACAGCATCAAGCAGTCTGAGGTAACCACGAGATGTCTACACCTGACCTCCTCCATGGCAAGCAGCTGCCTGCCCATCTGTAGCACCTGTCCAACACTGATCAACCCCAAGGGTGATGCACCCAGCTACAGATATGGTTTTTATCCACTTTGTCCAGTGTGGACAGTCAGACCCATCACCTTTTCATTACCATGGATTTCACTGAGGCTGTTATCATTTGTTATTAGACTCCTGGGCTTCAATTTCATCATATACAAAAAGGGATAAGAACCCTTGCCTGCCTACCTCGGGGGGGGGGGGGCGGTGAGAGGAATGCTGTGGGAAACCTGAAAGCCATAGTGAAATGCAAGCCTATCTATCTCTCCTGCTAGCTTTGTGGCTGTACAGACGTGGCCAATGATAGAAAATCACCTGGCAAAGGCTGCCAGTTCCCCTCTTGTGTTTTTCTAGAGACAAGAAACCAGGCATGTGGGTTAGCACTTGTCGATGGCTTCGTGGCCATCGGATTTGTAACAGAAGCACCATCTGTCATCTCAGCCATACCCTTTGCAATCTTTCCCTCTCTGACATATAAAGATCAATCCTTCTGTACCTCCACAGCTGTCACTTTTGTGATACCCCAGAATATTCCCAATTGTGTCTGGAGGTTTGATGCCATGAAATTGTCTAAAAATGCTAAAACCAGATGAACTTTCAAGGATTCATTATACTGCAGAACAGAATCTTGGCAGAGGAGCCCTGAAATCAGACACAACCTCTGAGATTCCACCTTCCATGAGGTTGCCAATTACCGTTTTCACTCACATTTTCTACAACCAAAAGTGATAGCATTAGGAAGAGAGGGAGCTCCTAATTTTCAAGGAGATTCTTACCACCCTAAAGCAAAACAAATAGAAGGTTTCTCCTCCCACCTGCAAACTGTCAAGAATGACCAACGATGGGAACAATCCATAGAGGACACTGCAGCCATCGATCAATGAAGGCCCCAAACAGGCTGGGCACCTTCTCATCCCGCAGTCTGCCCCCCACCCAATCACTGCTGGAGGGTCTGTGGAGTGGCTCCCTGCCAGATGGTGGATGAATCCAAGATTCCGTCCAACAGCTCCCAGAAGGAGTTTGTTACATAAAAATATTGAGAGCAGAAAAGAACTGGAAACAAAATAGTGCCCATCAATTGGGGGACAGATAAATGATGGTGCATGGATGGGACGGGCTATTACTGTGCCATAAAAAAGCTGTGCATATGTGTGTGAGAGAGAGAAAAACATGGAGATGCAAGGAAAGATTAGTATAAATGAATGCAAAGTGAACCAAGCCAAACCAAGATAGCCTTTTTGCAATGACCACAACAATCCAAAAGGGAAGAAGAGCCCCAAACAAAGGAAAATGAAGGCTGGGAAACGTTACAGACCAAGAGAGACACAAAGAAGAGAGCCAAGAAGGCAACTCCCTTACTTTTTTTTTATAAGTGGTGGACTACAGGTGTGGAACCCAGATTGTATAGTCTAAGGCTTTTTAAACTTTTGACCCCTTCTTAAACTGAATGGGGTTGTGACCCACAATTTAAGAAGTGCTGGATACCGTGAGACTCAGTTGCTATATTGGTTACTTTTGAAAAACTGCTTTGTTTCCCTCTCTTTTTTATTATTATAAATGACTCTGTGGAGAAGAAGGGGAGGAGAGGGATATATTTGGAAATGACAGTGATGTAAAAACCAAACATATCAGTAACATTTTATGGGAAATCAAAGCTGTAGTTCCACTTAATCTGATCACATCTCCCTGGCTCAATAAACTCCAGTGGCTCCCAATTGCCTCTAACATCATGTACAAAGTCATCTGTTGGGCACTGAAAGCCCTTCCTTCCTTTCCAGTCTTCCTTCATTTTGCTTCCTTCCTCAAACTCTACAACCCAGATGGCCTGTCATTCCACACACAGTAAACTCCCAGGCCTGTCCCTGTCCCCATCCTTTTCCCTGTCTCCATGCCTCTTTGCATTAGCTGCCCCCATGACTAGAATGTACTCCCCCCGCTCCAATTCTTGGAATCCCTGGTTTCCAAGGCTCAAGTACAGGACCACGTTCTAGAGAAAACTGTCCCCGACCACCCCGACTCCCACTGCTAGCAGGGCCCTCCCTCCCCAAATTATCTTTTATGTATTCGGTAAATGTCATGTAGATACTTCAAGAGTTTTAGTGAAGTTTTAACCTTTAAGAGTGAAGAAGTGATGATCTGATTTACACCTTTTCAGAAGGTATGCCAAAAATAAAGCTTCTATCTTAGCGGATAAAAGTGAGAAATTCTTCCCAGACACCAGAAGACCAGGACCAAGAAGGAAAAGAGTGGTAGGGGGATGGGGTGGTATTGCATCAAACAGCCTATGTCCAGGGAGATTGGTGTGCAGAAGCACATTCCATTCCTTAGATGGCATGAGACAAGAACAGCCAGGTGGCACCTTTACAACAGGATACAAGTAAGTATCTCTGGTTCCCTTCACAACTCAGCTCAGACGCCATCTTACACAGTAGGCCTTTCCCAGGCTCTCTACCTCTTGGTATCTTCCTTCCTGACTAAAAAAGGCTACTTTCAATTGACTCCACACATCTCACCTCCGTAGTGATTTATGGTCACAATGTCTCACCACTAGAAAGGAAGCTCCTTGAGGGCAGGGACAGTATCGTTTTTGTATACTCGGTGCTTGGTATAGTGCCTAACACAGTCAGAGATGCCTGATTGATTCTTCTTCTATTTTAAAAAATTCTATAGCATCTTTTTCCCCCTAGAAACATTATGATTAAATGAATGCTTAACTCTGAAGCTTCATACAGTACAGGGACAAGTGACAACACTGTTCAGGTGCTTCACCGTCTATATCAACATGTGCTAGGTCAATGCCATCAGGAAGGAAAGGGAATAAGCATTTGTTAAATGCCTACTGTGTGCCAGGCACTGTGCTAAGGGCTTTACAGTTATCACGTCATTTGACCCCCACAACAACCCTGAGAGGTAGGTACTATTATCATGCCCATTTCAGAGTTAGGGAAACTGAGGCATATAGGGGTGAGGTGACCTGCCCAGGGTCATAAAGTGTCTTAGGCTGGATTTGAAGCCAGGTTTTCCTGACTCTAGGTCCAGCACTCTATCCTCTGTACTACTTAGCTGTCTTCTACAGCTTCAGGTAACTAAACTCACTGGCTGGTGTCCAAGATGGCCCAGTCATACCAGATACCACACTGCAGCAAATTATCTTTGAAATAGATCCTAGTATATTATGAGAAATGGTGACACATTTACCTGTGCTGCTATAATGTGCTATTCATCTTTCTACACCAAACACTCCTTTACCCTATTGGGCAGGTTTGTCTGGAATCTTAAAGCACCTAGCACAGGCCCTGGCACACAGTATGGGCTCCATGGATGCTTTTTCTCTCTCTCCAGCTTTCTTCTCCTGCTCTGTCATCTGCCATCACATCCCGGAGCCCCCAAGAAGCTGAAAGAAGCAAGTCTGCCCAGGCTGCCCTCTGGAGAGGCATCTATACTCATCCTTGTTCATGCAGAGAGCACATAAAACAAGTCCCTGCGTCATCTCAGGCCCAGAGGCTGACATAGGGTGTGGATCCTTACAGGGGACAGGTGACAAGACCTCCAGGGCTTGGGAAAGAAAAGGCAGAAGCTCAAAGCACCAACAAGCCCCTGCCTTGCTTGCACCTGGGGAAGAACAAGGCTCCAGGGGCCAGTGGCTGGGAACAGGGGACCTGACCCAGAAGTGCAGGGAGGTTCAAATTTCCTCCTGCAATCCACGCCTCTGCCCAGAAAGCAGTCTAGACTGGCATGCAGGGAGGCCCAGCTCAGGCTTGGGGATCCTGATGTCCCTGCCTACTTCCAAGCTCCCAAGTCCACTCAGTGGCCAGCTGTGGAGAGAAGTCAAGTTGGGTGCCTGGGGTGGGACACTGAGAAGGAACTCCACAGGCCTAGCACAGCAAGGAGCCTAGCCAAGAAGGAATAGGAAGAAGAGACAAACTCTATGTACCTCTTCTACTTCCCTACTTATTCAGTACTTCTGAAATGAGTGATTCCGTTGGTTTGGCACCTCCTTGACCCCAATGCAGATCACTAACCCAGGGGTGGGGAGCCTGCAGCCTTGAGGAGACGTGGCCCTCTAGGTCCTCAGGTACAGCTTTCTGGCTGAGTCCAAGTTTTACAGAACAGATCCTTTTAGTAAAGGGATTTGTCCTGTGAAGTCTGGATTCAGTCAAAGGGCCACACCTGAGGACCTAAAAGGCCACATGTGGCCTGGAGACCGTAGGTTGCCCACCCCTGCACTAGCTCTTTACCTCATAGTAAATAAACTTCAAGAGTTGTTGGGGCTAGAAAAATTCATTCCCTGCAGTCAGTCTGATGATGAACCTCCACAATTTGGGTAGGCTGGGCCTCACACTAGAGAGACAGCAGCCACCACTAGGCTGGTCATCAACAGAATTAAACTACTACAGTTAAATGTAAAGTTAGGGTTAAATTGGATTAAAAAACTCAATTGCACAAACACAGGCCAAGGAAGACTGCTTACCAAGTGGCTCATTTGAAAAAGACCCAGAAAGCGAATCCAATTTGAGGGTGCCTTCGTTAAAGTGTGGCATCAGTTACAACGAAGTAATGATGCCACTGCATTCCACCTTGGGCTAAGCAGAGCAGGAAGGCTGTGTGCCCTATTCTGGCTGGGCACCACGTTTAAAAAAGGGAGATTGGCAGGTTCAAAGAGAACTGCCCAGATAGTGAGGACACTGGAAACCAGGCCATGGGCAGGGGAAAGTGAGAGCCTTTAGCCTGAAGCAGAGAAGATGTAGGGTAGGCCTGAGAGCTGCTTTGAGTATGTGAACGGCTCCCCCGTGGAAGGCTCAGGAGACTTGCTTTACCTGGCCCCAGAGAGCAGCATTAGGAAATTCTAGGCAAGACTCAGCTCACCATAGAGGAAACCTTGATAACGATTGCAGCTGCCTTTCGTTTCAAAGAACAGTGGCTTGCCCATCCCTGGAATGAATGACCATGTCAGGCACACTACAGATGGGATTTGTGCCATGGATATACCTTAGGCTTCAATGATCTCTGGGAGGCTGGCAACTCGACAGTTCTCTAGTGTGACAGGCAGCCTTAAGGGGCAGTCTGCCTAGTCTCTGGAACCAGTGAATGACAAGGGAAAGGGGACTCAGAGAGTCAAGGGTCACTGGCTAGTGTCAATACCACAACCCAGGGACCCAACATTAAGCCAAGTCTTCCTGCTCTGCTTTTTCTTTCCATGCCCATCCAATTTGGGCCCTCTGTCTGTCCAAGCCATCTGCATGTAGGATCACAGGCTTGCAGACTTACAACTCCAAGACATCTCTGAGGCCATCAAGTGCTAAAAAGCCTCCTTGACCCCGACACCTCACCGCCACTGCCACCACCACTACCCTCCAGCACCACATTGATGTCAACAGGCCGCTGACTGTGGTTACTTGTTCATTTCACCATTCCCTAGGTAATATTTGTATGAAAGACTGTACCAAAGCCCTCTTGGCAGGTGTTAGGGTGGGGGTGGGGAGAGAGGGGCATACGTCAGAGAAGGATGCCAAGGGAATCCTCCAGTCACTGTCTGCCCACAACCTATACCTGATGGCCCAAGAAGAGAAGTCAGCTTCTCTGGGAAACAGTTTTAACAACTTAATTAAGACTTCTGAAAACCTTATTAGGTATGAAAAGCATAGGTCAGGAAACCAAAACAGCTTTGGGTCCCCAATCCATTAAAATACCTCTTTGGAACAAAGCAGGCTGGAACTGACCAGTAGGACCTTTGGCCAAAGGTCACACCTCCTAAGCCCAGAAGAATTACACAAAGGGTCTCCTTAACAATAATGTAGAAAGGAGAGGGGGGAGGGAGGGAGGGGAAGGAGGAGGGGGGGAGAAGGAAGAAGAGGAGGGGAAGGAGGAGGGGGAAGAGAAGGAGAAAGAGGAGGAGAAGGAGGAGGGAGAGGAAGGAGAGGAAGGTGAGGAGAAGGAGGAAGAGGAGGGAGAAAAAGAGAGAGGAGAAGGAAGAAGAAGAGGGAGAGAAGGAGGGGAGGAGAAGGAGAAAGAGGAAGGAGAAAAGGAGGGGTAAGAGGAGGAAAAGGAGGGAGAGAAGGAGGGGGAGAAGGAGAAAGAGAAGGAGGGGGAGGAGGAGGAAGGGGAAGAGGAGGAAAAGGAGGGAGAGGAGGAGACAGAGAAGGTGAAGGAGGAGGGAAAAGAGGGAGAGGAAGAGGAGAAGGAGGAAGAGGAAGGGGAATCTAACAACAATGTAGAAAGGCAAGAGGTAAAGAGGGAGGAAGGAAGAGGGAGTAGGAGGAGAGAGAGGAGAGGTTCAGACACTGTAAACGATCTCTGAGAGGAGTTACCACATAGCCCAACAAATAAATGACCTTCGAACTTTCAAGTTAGCCTCCCAGAAAGGATCCAGCTATGCACTAACCCTAACCCAACTGAAAGCTATTCCTTGCAAGGCCCTAAAACACAGCCCAGCAAGGCCTCATGTCCTATAGGCCCAAGGGAAAGGCCAGGGCAGGAGCCCTTCCTATCATTCTGTTTCAGAAACTTCAGCTCAGAGGCCTGGCCTGTGTGAGTCTGAGAGACAAGCCAGGGCACTTGTTTTCTCTCTCAAGGCCAATGCACGGTCAAAGCATGTAAGTAAAAGCCTTGCAGTGGTCTTGGGATGGGCACATGCCCCAGCACATTAGCCTCTTTTCTAACTGTCCTGTGATCATCAACAAGGTCTTACACTACTGGCCATCTTCGTCCTTCTTTAGTGTTAGGAAAAGGACTTCAAACTCAGGCGTTCTCCAGTCCCAACCTTCCCCAGTTTAGACAAATGAAACTAAGGCCAAGATTCAATGAGTGTCTTACCCACCATAACACAGGTAGTAAGTAGCAGAGACAGGATTTGAATTCAGACCCTTGGCCCTGTCCCTCACCAACTCTCACAGTGCAGACCCTTGGCCCTGTCACACAGAAGCTGTCACAGCAAAAAGCCTTAGCCCTGTCCCACACCAGGCTTCACAACCCAGACCCTTGGTCCTGTCCCACACCAGCGCTCACAGCCCAGACCCTTGGTCCTGTCCCACACCAGCCTTCACAGCACACACCAGCCCTCACAGCCCAGACTCTTGGTCCTGTCCCACACCAGACCTCACAGCCCAGACCAGGGGCCTTCTCCCACACTAGCCCTCACAGCCCAGACCCTTGGTCCTGTCCCACACCAGCCCTCATAGCCCACACCAGCCCTCACAGCCCATACCAGTCCTCATATTCCACACCAGCCCTCACAGCCCACACCCATGGCAGAGCCACACCATCCCTCACAGCCCACACCAGCCCTCACAACCCAGACCCTTGGCCCTGTCCCACACCAGTCCTCACAGCCCACACCAGTACTCACAACCCAGACCCTTGGCCCTATCCCACACCAGCCCTCACAGCCCACACCAGACCTCACAGCACAGACTATTGGACCACTCCCACACCAGCCCTCACAGCCAACACCAGCCCTCAAAAACCAGGCCCTTGGCCCGGTCCCACAACAGCCCTCACAGCTCAAACCAGCGATCACAGCCCAAAACCTTGGACCTCTCCCACACCAGCCCTCACAAGCTGACAACAGCCCTCACAGCCCAGACCCTTGGCCCTATCCCACACCAGCCCTCACAGCACACACCAGCCCTCACAGCCCACGCGAGCACTCACACCCCACTCGAGCACTCACAGCCAACATGAGCACTCACAGCCCATACTAGCACTCACAGGCCACACCCTTCGCCTGATCCCACACCGGCCCTCACAGCCCACACCAGCCCTCAGAACCCGGACGTTGGTCCTGTCCCATACCAGCTCTCACAGCCCAGACCCTTGGCCTTCTCGCACAGCAGCCCTGAAATCCCACACTAGCCCTCCAAGCAAGACATTTGGGTCTATCCCACACCAAACCCACATGCCACACAAGGACACACAGCCCGGACTCTTTGCCCAGTCCCACACCAGCCATCACATCCTTCAACAGCATTCACAGCCCAGACCCTTGGCCCTGTCCCACACCATCCCTCACAGCACAAACAAGACCCAACGGCCCAGACCCTTGGACATCTTCCACACCAGCCCTCAGAGCCCACAAGAGCACTGACAGCCCACACCCTTGGCCCTGTCCAACACCAGTCCACACAGCCCACACCAGCCCTCAAAACCCAGACAAGCACTCACAGCCCACAACAGCACTCATAGCCCAAACCAGCCTTCACTGCCCGGACCCTTGGCCCTGTCCCATACCAGTCCTTACAGCCCACACCACCTCACACAGGCCTGTGCCACACTAGCCCTCACAGCCCAGACCCTTGGGCCTGTCCCACCACAGCACTCAGAGCCCACACCAGTCCTCACTGCCCAGACCCTTGGTCCTTTCTCACACAAGCCCTCACAGCCCAGACCCTTGGTCCTGTCGCACACGAGGACTCACAGCCTACATCAGTCCTCACAGCCCACACCAGCCCTCACATCCCAGACCTGTGGTCCTATCCCACACCAGCCTTCACATCCCACACCAGCTCTAACATCCCAAATCTTGGCCCTGTCCCACACCAGCCCTCACATCCCACACCAGCCCTCACAGACCAGAGCCTTGGCCTTGTCCCACACCAGTCCTCACAGCCTGCACCAGCCCTCACAACCCAGACCCTTGGCCCTCTCCCACACCAATCCTCACAAGCCACACCAGCACTCACAAGCCACACCAGCCCTCACAAGTCACACCAGCCCTCACAAGCCACACCAATCTTCACAAGCCACACCAGCCCTCACAGCCCACACCAGCCTCACAGCCCAGATCCGTGGCCCCATCCCACAGCAGACCTCACAGCCCATACCAGGCCTCACAACCCAGACCACTGGTCATATCCCACACAAGCCCTCACAACCCACATGAGCCCTCGGAGCCCATAACGTTGGCATTATGCCACTCCAGCCCTCACACTCCACACTAGCCCAAACAGCCCACACCCCTGGCCCTATCCCACACCAGTCCTCACAGCCCACACCAGCCCTCACATCCTAGACCATTGGCCCTGTCCCACACCAATCCTCACATCCCACACCAGCACTCACAAACCACACCCTTGGCCTTATCCGACACCAGCTCTCACATCCCACATCAGCTCTCACATACCAGACCCTTGGCCCTGTCCCATACCAGCCCTCACATCCCAAACCAGCCCTCACATCCCAGACCCTTGGCCCTATCCCATACCAGCCCTCACATCCCAAACCAGCCCCCCTTGCAGCCCACACCAGCCCTCACAACCCACACCCTTGGCCTTATCCCACACCAGCCCTCACATCCCACACCAGCCCTCACATACCAGACCCTTGGCCCTGTCCCATACCAGCCCTCACATCCCAAACCAGCCCTCACATCCCAGACCCTTGGCCCTATCCCATACCAGCCCTCACATCCCAAACCAGCCCCCCTTGCAGCCCACACCAGCCCTCACAACCCACACCCTTGGCCTTATCCCACACCAGCCCTCACATCCCACACCAGCCCTCACATACCAGACCCTTGGCCCTGTCCCATACCAGCCCTCACATCGCAAACCAGCCCTCACATCCCAGACCCTTGGCCCTATCCCATACCAGCCCTCACATCCCAAACCAGCCCCCCTTGCAGCCCACACCAGCCCTCACAACCCACACCCTTGGCCTTATCCCACACCAGCCCTCACATCCCACACCAGCCCTCACATACCAGACCCTTGGCCCTGTCCCACACCAGCCCACACATCCCATACCAGCCCTCACAACCCAGACCCGTGGCCATATCCCACACAAGCACTCACATCACACAGCAGCCCTCACAACCCATACCATAGTCCCTGTCACATACCAGCACTCCAGCCCACAAAAGCCCTCAGAGCCCAGAACACTAGCATTGTGCCACACCAGCCCACACCAGCCCTCACAGCCCACGCGAGCACTCACACCCCACGTGAGCACTCACAGCCAACACGAGCACTCACAGCCCACGCGAGCACTCACAGCCCAGAACTTTGGCCCTGTCCCATGCCAGCCTTCACATCCCACACCAGGTCTCACATCCCACACCAGCCCTCACAGCCCAGACCCTTGGTCCTGTCACACACCAGGCCTCAAATCCCACAACAGGCCTCCCAGCCCAGATCTTTGGGTATGTCCCACACCATTCCTCTCAAGCCACACGAGGACTCACAGGCCAGACCCTTGGCCCTGTCCCACACCAGCCCTCACAGCACAAACCCTTGGCCTTAACACACACCACCCTTTACATCCCACACCAGCCATAACATACCACACCCTTGACCATATCCCACACCACTCCTCACAGCCCACACCAGCCCTTACAGCCCACGCGAGCACTCAGAGCCCATACCCTTGGCCCTATCCCACACCAGTCCTCAAAGCCCACACCAGCCCTCACATCCTAGGCCATTGGCCCTGTCCCACACCAGTCCTCACAGCCCACAACAGCACTCATAGCCCACACCAGCCTTCACTGCCCAGACCCTTGGCCCTGTCCCATACCAGCCTTACAGCCCACACCACCTCACACAGCCGAGGCCCTTGGCCCTGTTCCACACCAGTCCTCACAGCCCACACCAGACCTCACATTCCAGACCCTAGGGCCTATCCCACACCAGTCCTCACATCACACACCAGACCTCACATCCCAGACCCTTGGTCCTATCCGACACCACACCTCACAGCCCACAACAGCCCTCACAGCCCAAACCCTTGTCCCTGTGCCACACCAGCCCTCACATCCAAAACCAGCCTTCTTCACGGCCCAGACCCTTGGCCCTATACCACACCACCCTTCCCAGTCCTGATCCTTGGCCCTGTCCCACAGCAGCGCTCACAGCCCAGACCCTTGGGCCTGTCCCACCACAGCACTCAGAGCCCACACCAGTCCTCACTGCCCAGACCCTTGGTCCTTTCTCACACAAGCCCTCACTGCCCAGACCCTTGGTCCTTTCTCACACAAGCCCTCACAGCCCAGACCCTTGGTCCTGTCCCACACCAGGACTCACAGCCTACATCAGTCCTCACAGCCCACACCAGCCCTCATATCCCAGACCTGTGGTCCTGTTCCACACCAGACCTCACAGCCCACACCAGACCTCACATCCCAGACCCTTGGGCCTGTCCCACACCAGTCCTCAGAGCCCACACCAGACCTCACATCCTAGACCCTTAGTCCTGTCCCACACCAAACTTCACAGCCCACACTAGCCCTCACAGCCCACACCCCTGGCCCTATCCCACACCAGTCCTCACAGCCCACACCAGCCCTCACATCCTAGACCATTGGCCCTGTCCCACACCAGTCCTCACATCCCACACCAGCCCTCACAACCCACACCCTTTGCCTTATCCGACACCAGCCCTCACATCTCAAACCAGCCCTCACATCCCAGACCCTTGGCCCTATCCCATACCAGCCCTCACATCCCAAACCAGCCCCCCTTGCAGCCCACACCAGCCCTCACAACCCACACCCTTGGCCTTATCCCACACCAGCCCTCACATACCAGACCATTGGCCCTGTCCCACACCAGCCCCCACATCCCATACCAGCCCTCACAACCCAGACCAATGGCCATATGCCACACAAGCACTCACATCACACAGCAGCCCTCACAACCCATACCATAGTCCCTGTCACATAGCATCACTCACAGCCCACAAAAGCCTTCAGAGCCCAGAACACTGGCATTGTGCCACACCAGCCCTCACAGCCCACACCAGCCCTCACAGTCCATGCGAGCACTCACACCCCACACGAGCACTCACACCCCACACGAGCACTCACAGCCCGAGTGAGCACTCACAGACAAGCACTCACAACCCAAACAAACACTTACAACGCATGCCAGCACTCACAGCCCATGCCAGCACTCACAGACCAGACCCTTGGGCCTGTCCCAAACCAGCCCTCACAGACCACACCAGCCCTCATAGCCCAGACCCTTGGCGCTCACCGAGACAAGCCCTCACAGAAAAGACACTTGGTCCTGTCCCACACCGGCCCTCACAGCCCACACCAGCCCTCAGAACCCAGACGTTGGTCCTGTCCCATACCAACTCTCACAGCCCAGACCCTTGGCCTTCTCGCACAGCAGCCCTGAAATTCCACACTAGCCCTTCAAGCAAGACATTTGGGTCTATCCCACACCAAACCCACATGCCACACAAGGACACACAGCCCGGACTCTTTGCCCGGTCCCACACCAGCCATCACATCCTTCAACAGCATTCACAGCCCAGACCCTTGGCCCTGTCCAAAACCATCCCTCACAGCACAAACAAGACCCAATGGCCCAGACCCTTGGACCTCTTCCACACCAGCCCTCACAGCCCACAAGAGCACTGACAGCCCAGACCCTTGGGCCTGTCCCACACCAGTCCTCACTGACCACACCAGACCTCACATCCCATACCATTGTCTCTGTCCCATACCAGCCCTCACAGCCCACTAAAGCACTCAGAGCCCAGAACACTGGCATTGTGCCACACAAGCCCTTACACTCCACGCCAGCCCTCACAACCCACACCCTTGGCCTTATCCGACACCAGCCCTCACATCCCACACCAGCCCTCACACACCAGACCCTTGACCCTGTCCCACAACAGCCCCCACATCCCATACCAGCCCTCACAACCCAGACCAGTGGCCATATCCCACACAAGCACTCACATCACACAGCAGCCCTCACAACCCATACCATAGTCCCTGTCACATAGCAGCACTCACAGCCCACAAAAGCCTTCAGAGCCCAGAACACTGGCATTGTGCCACACCAGCCCTCACAGCACACACCAGCCCTCACAACCCACACGAGCACTCACAGTCCACACAAGCCCTCACATCCCACACCAGCCCTCACAACCCAGACCCTTGGCCAGGTCCCACACCAGCCCCTATAGCACCCACGAGGCCTCAAAGGCCAGACCTTTGTCTCTGTCGCACTCCAGCCCTCACAGCAGCCCACACCAGCCCTCAGAACCCAGATGTTGGTACTGTCCCATACCAGCTCTCACAGACCAGACCCTTGGCCTTCTCGCACAGCAGCCCTGAAATCCCACACTAGCCCTCCAAGAAAGACATTTGGGTCTATCCCACACCAAACCCACATGCCATGCAAGGACTCAGAGCCCGGACTCTTTGCCCTATACCACACCAGCCATCACATCCTTCAACAGCATTCACAGCCCAGACCCTTGGCCCTCTCCAACATCATCCCTCACAGCACAAACAACACCTAACGGCCCAGACCCTTGCACCTCTTCCACACCAGCCCTCACAGACCGCAACAGCACTCATAGCCCACACCAGCCTTCACTGCCCGGACCCTTGGCCCTGTCCCATACCGGTGCCTACAGCCGACACCACCTCACACAGCCCAGACCCTTGTCCCTGTACCACACCAGCCCTCACATCCAAAACCAGCCTTCTTCATGGCCCAGACCCTAGGCCCTATACCACACCACCCTTCCCAGTCCTGATCCTTGGCCCTGTCCCACAGCAGTCCTCACAGCCCAGACCCTTGGGCCTGTCCCACCACAGCACTCAGAGCCCACACCAGTCCTCAATGCCCAGACCTTTGGTCCTTTCTCACACAAGCCCTCACAGCGCAGACCCTTGGTCCTGTCGCACACCAGGACTCACAGCCTACATCAGTCCTCACAGCCCACACCAGCCCTCACCTCCCAGACCTGTGGTCCTGTCACACACCAGCCTTCACATCCCACACCAGCTCTAACATCTCAAATCTTGGCCCTGTCCCACACCAGTCTTCACTGACCACACCAGACCTCACATCCCATACCATTGTCCCTGTCCCATACCAGCCCTCACATCCCACACCAGCCCTCACAGACCAGAGCCTTGGCCTTGTCCCACACCAGTCCTCACAGCCTGCACCAGCCCTCACAACCCAGACCCTTGGCCCTCTCCCACACCAGCCGTCACAAGCCACACCAGCCCTCACAAGCCACACCAGCCCTCACAAGTCACACCAGCCCTCACAAGCCACACCAATCTTCACAAGCCACACCAGCCCTCACAGCCCACACCAGCCTCACAGACCACACCTGTGGCCCCATCCCACAGCAGACCTCACATCCCATACCAGGCCTCACAACCCAGACCACTGGTCATATCCCACACAAGCCCTCACAACCCACATGAGACCTCGGAGCCCATAACGTTGGTATTATGCCACTCCAGCCCTCACACTCCACACTAGCCCTCACAGCCCACACCCCTGACCCTAAACCACACCAGTCCTCACAGCCCACACCAGCCCTCACATCCTAGACCACTGGCCCTGTCCCAGACCAGCTCTCACATCCCACACCAGCCCTCACAGCCCAGACCCTTGAGCCTGTCCCATACCAACCCTTCACAGCCCATACCAGCCTTCACAGGCCAGACCCTTGGCCCTGTCCCACACCAGCCCTCACAGCACAAACCCTTGGCCTTAACACACACCACACTTTACATCCCATACCAGCCATAACATACCACACCCTTGGCCATATCCCACACCAGTCCTCATAGCCCACACCAGCCCTCACAACCCACACAAGCACTCACAGTACACACAAGCCCTCACATCCCACACCAGCCCTCACATCCCAGACCCTTCGCCAGGTCCCACACCAGCCCTCACAACCCAGACCCTTGGCCAGGTCCCACACCAGCCCCTATATTACCCATGAGGCCTCAAAGGCCAGACCTTTGGCCCTGTCCCACTCCAGCCCTCACAGCAGCCCACACCAGCCCTCAGAACCCAGACGCTGGTCCTGTCCCATACCAGCTCTCACAGCTCAGACCCCTGGCCTTCTCGCACAGCAGCCCTGAAATCCCACACTAGCCCTCCAAGCAAGACATTTGGGTCTATCCCACACCAAAACCACATGCCACACAAGGAATCACAGCCAGGACTCTTTGCCCTGTCCCACACCAGCCATCACATCCTTCAACAGCATTCACAGCCCAGACCCTTGGCCCTGTCCAACACCATCCCTCACAGCACAAACAAGACCTAACGGCCCAGACCCTTGGACCTCTTCCACACCAGCCCTCACAGCCCACAAGAGCACTGACAGCCCAGACCCTTGGCCCTGTCCCACACCATTCCTCACTGACCACACCAGACCTCACATCCCATACCATTGTCCCTGTCCCATACCACCCCTCACATCCCACAACAGCCCTCACAACCCACACCAGCCCTCACATCCTAGACCATTGGCCCTGTGCCACACCAGTCCTCACATCCCACACCAGCCCTCACAACCCACACCCTTGGCCTTATCCGACACCAGCCCTCACATCCCAGACCCTTGACACTCTCCCACACCAATCCTCACATCCCAAACCAGCCCTCACATCCCAGACCCTTGACCCTATCCCATACCAGCCCTCACATCCCAAACCAGCCCCCCTTGCAGCCCACACCAGCCCTCACAACCCACACCCTTGGCCTTATCCCACACCAGCCCTCACATACCAGACCCTTGGCCGTGTCCCACACCAGCCCCCACATCCCATACCAGCCCTCACAACCCAGACCAGTGGCCATATCCCACACAAGCACTCACATCACACACCAGCCCTCACAACCCACACCCTTCGCCTTATCCGACACCAGCCCTCACATCCCACATCAGCTCTCACATACCAGACCCTTGGCCCTGTCCCATACCAGTCCTCACAGCCTACACCAGCCCTCACATCCTAGACCATTGGCCCTGTCCCATACCAGCCCTCACAACCCACACCCTTGGCCTTATCCAACACCAGCCCTCATATCCCACATCAACTCTCACATACCAGACCCTTGGCCGTGTCCCATACCAGCCCTCACATCACAGACCCTTGGCCCTATCCCATACCAGCCCTCACATCCCAAACCAGCCCCCCTTGCAGCCCACACCAGCCCTCACAACCCACACCCTTGGCCTTATCCCACACCAGCCCACACATCCCATACCAACCCTCACAACCCAGACCCGTGGCCATATCCCACACAAGCACTCACATCACACAGCAGCCCTCACAACCCATACCATAGTCCCTGTCACATACCAGCACTCACAGCCCACAAAAGCCATCAGAGCCCAGAACACTAGCATTGTGCCACACCAGCCCACACCAGCCCTCACAGCCCACAAGAGCACTCACACCCCACGTGAGCACTCACAGCCTGTGTGAGCACTCACAGCCCACACGAGCACTCACAGCCAACACGAGCACTCACAGCCCAGAACTTTGGCCCTATCCCATACCAGCCTTCACATCCCGCACCAGCTCTCACATCCCACACCAGTCCTCACAGCCCAGACCCTTGGTCCTGTCACACACCAGGCCTCAAATCCCACAACAGGCCTCCCAGCCCAGATCTTTGGATCTGTCCCACACCATTCCTCTCCAGCCACACGAGGACTCACAGCCCAGACCCTTGGACCTGTCCCATACCAACCCCTCACAGCCCATACCAGCCTTCACAGCCGAGACCCTTGGACCTGTTCCACACCAGTCCTCACAGCCCACACCAGACATGACATTCCAGACCCTAGGGCCTATCCCACACCAGTTCTCACATCACACACCAGACCTCACATCCCAGACCCTTGGTCCTGTCCCACACCAAACCTCACAGCCCACAACAGCCCTCCCAGCCCAGACCTTTGGCCCTGTCCCACACCAGCCATCACAGCCTGCACCAGCTCTCACAAACCAGACCCTTGATCCTGACCTCTCCAGCCCTCACATCCGACACCATCCCTCACAGCTCAGACCCTTGTCCCTGTGCCACACCAGCCCTCACATCCAAAACCAGCCTTCTTCACGGCCCAGACCCTTCGCCCTATACCACACCACCCTTCCCAGTCCAGACCCTAGGCCCTGTCCCACAGCAGCCCTCACAGCCCAGACCCTTGGGCCTGTCCCACCACAGCACTCAGAGCCTACACCAGTCCTCACTGCCCAGACCCTTGGTCCTTTATCACACAAGCCCTCACAGCCCAGACCCTTGGTCCTTTCTCACACAAGCCCTCACAGCCCAGACCCTTGGTCCTGTCCCACACCAGCCCTCACAGCCTGCACCAGCCCTCACAACCCAGACCCTTGGCCCTCTCCCACACCAATCCTCACAAGCCACACCAGCCCTCACAAGCCACACCAGCCCTCACAAGTCACACCAGCCCTCACAAGCCACACCAATCTTCACAAGCCACACCAGCCCTCACAGCCCACACCAGCCTCACAGCCCAGACCCGTGGCCCCATCCCACAGCAGACCTCACATCCCATACCAGGCCTCACAACCCAGACCAGTGGCCATATCCAACACAAGCACTCACATCACACAGCAGCCCTCACAACCCATACCATAGTCCCTGTCACATAGCAGCACTCACAACACACAAAAGCCTTCAGAGCCCAGAACACTGGCATTGTGCCACACCAGCCCTCACAGCCCATACCACCCCTCACAGACCATGCGAGCACTCACACCCCACGCGAGCACTCACAGCCAACATGAGCACTCATAGCCCATACAAGCACTCACAGCCCATACCCTTGGCCTGATCCCACACCAGGCCTCACAGCCCACACCAGCCCTCACAACCCAGACAAGCACTCACAACCCAAACAAACACTTACAACCCATGCCAGCACTCACAGCCCATGCCAGCACTCACAGACCAGAACCTTGGGCCTGTCCCAAACCAGCCCTCACAGACCACACCAGCCTTCATAGCCCAGAACCTTGGTCTTGTCGCACACCAGGACTCACAGCCCAGACCCTTGGTCCTGTCACACACCAGGCCTCAAATCCCACAACAGGCCTCCCAGCCCAGATCTTTGGGTCTGTCCCACACCATTCCTCTCAAGCCACACGAGGACTCATAGCCCAGACCCTTAGGCCTGTCCCATACCAACCCCTCACAGCCCATACCAGCCTTCACAGGCCAGACCCTTGGCCCTGTCCCACATCAGCCCTCACAGTACAAACCCTTGGCCTTAACACACACCACTGTTTACATCCCACACCAGCCATAACATACCACACCCTTGGCCCTATCCCCACCAGTCTTTACAGCCCACACCAGCCCTCACAACCCACACGAGCACTCACAGTACACACAAGCCCCCACATCCCACACCAGCCCTCACAACCCAGACCCTTGGCCAGGTCCCACAAGAGCCCCTATAGTACCCATGAGGCCTCAAAGGCCACACCTTTGTCCCTGTCCCACACCAGCCCTCAGAACCCAGACGCTGGTCCTGTCCCATACCAGCTCTCACAGACCTGACCCTTGGCCTTCTCGCACAGCAGCCCTGAAATCCCACACTAGCCCTCCAAGCAAGACATTTGGATCTATCCCACACCAAACCCACATGCCACACAAGGACACACAGCCCGGACTCTTTGCCCGGTCCCACACCAGCCATCACATCCTTCAACAGCCTTCACAGCCTAGACCCTTGGCCCTGTCCAACACCATCCCTCACAGCACAAACAAGACCTAACGGCCCAGACCCTTGGACCTCTTCCACACCAGCCCTCACAGCCCACAAGAGCACTGACAGCCCAGTCCCTTGGGCCTGTCCAACACCAGTCCTCACTGACCACACCAGACCTCACATCCCATACCATTGTCCCTGTCCCATACCAGCCCTCACAGCCCACTAAAGCACTCAGAGTCCAGAACACTGTCATTGT